>NC_056711.1:20199873-20217373 GCF_018831695.1 Puntigrus tetrazona | reverse complement strand
CGACTTTCACTTTAGTTGTTTTGCTCGATTGCGATGCTGACTCCTCAAAAGTTCGCCCGCGGACGCTCGGCGTTCGCTTCTGCGCCGGATCGATCGTTACGTAAACGGCCGAACGGTTATGGCTTACGGGTACAGTACGCTATTTTTGTCTCCGAATGCCAGAAATAAAACGCCAACGTTACTTGGCTGTTATCGCTGCATGGGTTTCTTTACAAATCACAACTGTCTCTCTGACAGCCACAGGCTCCGTAAACTGCAAAGAGTCAGGGGAGCGGCCCGTCCCCGTTTTAGCCAATCAGAGACGCGCTTCGCCCGTCAATCATTTTGCGCTGACATTGTTGGCATGCCCGAATAGGGCGGGGTTTCGGAAAGAGGGCGTGTCTGTGAAGAGCGGTAGATGAAAGCAAATAAGCCTTTATGTCAGCTGAACCCCTTCGTTTTTAGTTCGTAAAAAAACGCAAAAACTGTTGTCAAACAAGTTTCCAAACGCTCTGCGTTGGTTGCCATGCCCTGGCCACAATTCATACCCTTATTTTAGTTGAGTTTATAAAGCTGTGTTTGGTGCACAGTTTTACATTTATCACTGAAATCAACTTAGGAACGTTTATATTATATTAAGCTAGGTTATGAAAAGAGCAATGGAAATCAAATTAGACGTAGAGGCCTGTATTCGTGTTTCAGAAGTATTGCTTTTGTTGCTTGGTCATGAACGCTACAATCTTTTTGTTACCAATCGGGGCTTTAACAACCACTAGTTATATTTCCTCCTTTTTGCTAACGTACAGCCATAAAGCTACTTTTCGGAAACTAGAGGCAATTTTCTTGTGCCGTTTTCGTAGGCTATCACAGCATAAACTGTTGTTTTGTAAGGTGCATCCGCATTAAAATGTTATAAATGGTATAAATGGTCATTCCATGTCAACTCAGAGAGAGAAAAGCTAGCTAAGCACTAAAATCTATTAAGATATCCTTTAATACTTTTAGAGTTGCACGCACGCATGCTTTTATTTTAAACTCCCTATTTGCATATGCAACAAGGATAGCTGAAGTAAACGCGTTTGAACTACAATGCCTGCCGGTAAAAAATAAACGGTGTTGGCATATTTAAAAAAAATAAAATTCAAAAGTGACCCCCTGCTTGTCTGGTGTAGACAAGATGTCGAATTGGTCTTACAAGACTCACTCGTTCTTGTCTTTTAAAAGAGACTGGTGACTAAAAGATATGAGTGCAAAACAGATTTTAATTGAATGTCCATGTTTAAAAGTTAATGCTAGGCCTTTTTTTTAATTTAGAAAATATATTAACGGACATTTTCTGGGTTGATTAATTGTCAGACATTAAGCTGACTTTATATTTATTTATTAATGCAGTTGTGAAATCAAGATGTTTTGTTCTTGCCGTGAAAGGAAGGCATGGCGTAAAATCATTTATTGCTTGTGTTCATCTCTAAGTGCCAATCAAAACAGCTGAGTCGGGGGAAGTTTTTGAAATCTGGTCGCATTGACGTCGAACGGCTCAAATGCAAGTCGTATGAAATATAAAATGTATTCTACGATAGTATTACGATTACGATTTATCAAGTAGCTAATTTGAAAATAGGTTGCACGGTAGGCGTGTAAGTTTCAAGCTGGTCTTTATTGTCTGAAAATGTATTCGATGTTGGCTTAATAATAGTGTTATAAGCTTTAATGGACTCGACCAGCGGCGTGAAGTATATCTAGAGCCTCGCGGTTAACGGCACACTCGAGCTCGGCTTCCTTTCGTTTGCGAAAATACAAACGTTTAGCCGGTTGCATTACTAATTAGTCATTAATCCTAAACGACTTCAATCAGTAGCACGGTTGCTAACACTTTCTACAATCCGATTACCAACCAATATGCTTTTTATTTCCAATAATGCGAGTAAAAAATGTATTTAAAAATCTATTTGGGGCGCCGCTATGGGAAACGTTGTCGGGAGCGTGTGTTTCCGTGTAATTCTCCTTTCCTAATATCAAAAAGCTCAGCAAGCTGGGTAAATATTCTCGCTTTTTTTTAATTTTTTGTCTACTTCCTAACAACTCAACTGGTTACATATGCGTCTGCTCCACTTAATGTCAGATCAAACATCTCGGCAGAGCAGTCTTTTCACTCATCTGTTCAGCGCCTCGCTCTTGTTCTCATTACGGATGTGTGTTTTTTCGTGTCTTTCAGCTGGAGATCTGAAAGCGAGTTCACTCGAGAGGATCGCCGTCACCGTGGACGGAGATGAAGGTAATGGTCTTGAACTTTACAGCCGCTTTAGAGAGATGATACGGAGCACGGCAGATGATTAAATACCGTCTCTAGACGTTGGTTTCAGTCATCGCGGCAAGACAAGACACTGTTAAGTTTGGATGGCAAAAAGTCGTTCTTCGGCGGTTAATGTGTATTTGTGAGTGCATTAGTATTCTTGGTCTTCCTGGAGGTTGGAAGACAAATGCGCAAATTTACTCTGCATTGATTTTAAATGTTTTGATAAATGCAGCAACCTTCAATTTTGAGTTCATGGCATACCTGAGATTCTGTATTAAAGTTTCGGTGATGTAGCTAAACACTTGTTGCCATTTTTTTGCCGATAGTCGCAGTGTTGACTCTTGCGCAGCGATTTGTCTTTTGCTTTATGTTGATAGCTTTGAAGCGCAATCATATTTTTCTGTAAACGCATTGCTCTCTGCTGCTTCGCTCTGCTTCCTGGTTTTCATTTCCTTGCGGCCCATTGTAGGAAACCCAACACCAGTCTGCTGCGCAATAGGTTTTAATGTAGCGCGTTTATGCTTTCCTTTCGTTGCCGTGGCGACCGGGTCGTTACCAGTAGGGTTAAATCGCGGTCCTGGCCGTGCACGTAACGACTAAACTGCGTTAAATAACAAACGGAGTGGGTAGTGACGCTAAAGCATGCGGTAAAGCGTCTCTGATTACTATATAGTGTGTTTTAAACGGAAAGGACGTCCTATGGCCTGTGTGAACCGCGTCTGCTTACGCAAGACAAGCGGGTTCGGTCTGTAAAAGGCAATGCGATAAAAATCCACAGAGGCGCAGAGGGCCCTGAGTCATGCTCCATTAGCAAACTCCAACACTTCTAGCATCCACCTCTGTAACATATGGTCATGGCCGGCAGCAAGGTGGACAGCATGAAGATTATCGCAGTGATCATCACGCTCCGGTGCTCCGGTCGGTGGCGGCGCTCGGGTTCTTGTTATCTGTTATGTGAATAATCATGAGGGGTACGATGCGATGCGCCCATCTGCTCCATTGACTGACGTCTGTCTTTTGTAGAGGTTTGCGTTCATGGTTTTCATTGAGCTGTAGGTTTTATTGCTCTTCTGGTGAGAGTTTTGGCTGTTTGCTTGCGTGTCTAGTAGTCTTGATTGCATGGATTCTCTCACACCGGAGACCGATGCGTGCGTCTCGGGACATTGCAGCAAATCTATTCGATGCAAACCTCTATATCGACAAATTACCAGCATCAGCTCTTGTTTGTCGTAGCTTGCATAATTTAAGTCACTTTTTACTCGATCTGTCAATCTGTTGGTAAAGCCTTCGCATCTTTGGTCATCTTCCATAAAATAATTGATACTGCGATGATGAATAGGGATTATTACTTCATCCGAACGCAATAAGTAGATTATTTCTCAGACGTAACACCAAGAACTGAACGTTTTATGATAGCAATGCCGTTTTGCTCATGCGTTTGGTAGCGCTGGGAGTAATGCATTACAAAATGACTGATTACTGTAATTGGATTACTTTTCTATCGAAAAAGTGATTACTTTTGATGAGTTACTTCTGATGCAGTCGCATTAAATGCTGCTGTTAGGAATCTTGATGTGGGATTTAGAAAGTAATTAGTCATTTTTAGAGAAAGTACAGTAAAGGTGTAATTACTTACCCAACACTGCTTGCTAGTAAGCATGTCTTATTTTGCTCAAAGATTTCAATTGTGATAAGTTCTCATTGGCTTAATTGAGGCTTGCTTTTAGATTTAGCATCGAATATGGCATTATTAAAGATACTTGCGAGCAGTGTAATGCGAATGGCGATTGAAAACGGCGTTTTCAAATATCGCCGATGATTGAGAGAAGCAGAAATCCCGTTCTTGAGTTAACATGCTGTTGGTTAAGACCAACATTCAGAACTGTGCGAACACCTCTCGAGTATCTTTTAAAGTTTTACCGCCACTAACCTGAACAAGCTCAGCGCTTGGTCTTCCCCTCGTGCCTCGCCGTTCTCACGGCCGGCCGCCGCATCCCTGGACTCCTGAGTTGCGTAGCTGGCAGTTTCAGTCGCCGCTTGGCTTCGTTTCTATCCAGAATGCAACAGATAAAGCCGTCCGGAGCTCGGTGAGATCTCTAGCCAGCTGAGCGAGCACGACTGGTTGCAGTGGCTGCCTTGGCGTGTAATTATATAACATTACATCACATCCTCCGTCATTTGAGCGCTGTGGGGAGACCGGCAGTGCCGGGGTGTTCGTGCTAATTTTAAGACGCTTCGATAATAGAGAACGGCCAACTGGACTGGTGTTTATCTGGCTTTACCGTGCCCTCACACGGCGCCCCACTTCCTCAGAACGTGTTAACATCCCTCCGGATGTGTTGACGTCCCCGAAGCGCTTCTTTTCACCTGGCGAGAAAGCTGACATGGAACATGCCTCGGCGTTCCTGCGACTGTGGTCGAGTGAAGACGGTGTTCGTCTGGGGCTTCTGGCTCTCAGAATGTAAATAAGACATCTGAGGACGCTGTGAAGCCCAGCTCTTTGTGTGCGTGTGTTGAGTGGAAATGTGAAAAGAGGTTAGGCTGGACTGCATCCAGCAAAACTGATGTGTTTTTAAAGTAAATGGGGGGTGTTTGCCTTTGCTGAAGTTGTTGTGAAGCTGGGTGGTTGCTAGGGCGTTGCTAAGGCGACCAGTCGGACGTTGCAAAGGTGTTTTTGTCTTAGTGGTCTCTTTATTAAACCCAAAAGATAATTGTAAATAACTTATATACTATAGCATTTGAATTACTTTTTTGATATGTACAGTTGTAATTTTAGCATTTTTAGTAATATTAGTTTGTATTTTGCAGTGTATTTTGTTATTAATAAATATTTTTATAGTGTTGCATTCAGTTTAACGTCGTGTGATTTATTAAGATACTATTATAGTTTTTTTACTATTAATATTTTGAATTCGTTTTTCAGTATTTTACGTTATTTTTATTTCAGTTTTAGTCATTTTAGCTTGATAACACAGGCCTATTTTATTTCAGTTGATGTTTGTTGTATTTATATTTTATATTCATTTAGTTGAAAATTAGCCACTCGTATGGCTCGGGTTGTTTTTTTTGTTTTTATGAACCATCGTTGGTATCATTTAAGAATATCGATAAAATGCTTTTACTGCAAATGTTCAACAAAACATGGCTCAGGTCATTTTATTAAATAATTATAAATACTCTTACCGCAAATCTGCGATTTAAAATTGACGTGTCGCTCCTGAACACTTTCTAAATAAATAATTGCACTTGTTTTCTGTTAAAGCGAGCGGACGAACACCCGGACGTCTTTGTTTGCGTGTTAAGATGTCATCAGTAGCACAGACTACTTCACCAGTTTAAAGTATTGAACGGCTCAACAAAGGGAGGCTTCAAAGCAGGGCTATTTTCTACTGTTTGTTCTCGGAGAAGCTTATTTCTTCCTTACGTTCCCCTTTCGCCTGCCGAATAAGCCCAGTCATGGTTAGATAAGAGCATCGTTTGAATTTTTGTCCCGAAACGCACTTCAGGGCGGCTGAAAGTGCAGCAGCGGCGAGGTTTGTCTTTGCGTTCGTTGTTGCCGCTCGTCTCTATCAGAACGAGCCGTTTCGAGGAGGGGGATTTAGGGTGGGAGGAGAGACGGACACCTCTTGGCTGTTTCTATTTATAAAGCGTGACACAGAAGACCGCCGGCGTTGCCCTCCACGGGCGACGGTGACCTGTTCCTAACCCTTGTTTGCTTTCACCCGTCTGACACCCGTCTCGAATCGGGTCGTTGGAGTCTTTCGAGCGACGCAATCAAAACCGGCTTTGGTGGACCGAAAGGTAGTTCGTCTAGGTTTTCTCGCGTGTTTTAGATAAAAGCATCCCGTTTGATCGCCGCGTTGTTGTGCGGAGCCTCCGAGACGAGTTTTGGAGAAATGCAGCGTCAGCGAATGGGTGCCGTCAGAACGAGAGGGAGTTCTTCTCGCGTCTTCAGTAGATCAAAGCTGAAACAAATCCGGCTTTAAGACTTGAAACCGTTGCTTTAGGCCAAATAATCCACGCTAACACTTCCTCCGGTGGAAAAAGTGGCCTGGTCTGTATCAGGAGAGAAAACCGCACGCTTCAAGGTGTGTTTGGATTTTGATTTGAGAAACAACAGGAGACTTTATCAACCGGAAGAAGCATTATTATGGATTATGAACTTTTAGTTAAAGAATTTCTCAAGACTTTAAATGATGGACAGGAGTGCTGTGGATTATTGGGATGTTTTTATCAGCTGTTTGGACTCTCATTCTGACGGCACCCATTCGCTGCAGAGGATCCGTCGCTGAGACGGTAATGCAGTAAACGCCTAGCCTAATCTCGGATGAAGATATTTTCAGCAAATGTTCGGGTGAGCTAATACTTAAACTAGCAGCTTTTCACGCAGAGCGAGTTTTGAATATCTGGTGCGTTCTTGTCTGCTTCATTTCTAACCCTCGGCGTTGTTCATCAAACTCCGAAGAACGAATCTGATGGTAATTCGATCCCCCGGGAGATGAGGTCGCCGTTGGTAGAAACCGAACAGATTCTGATGTGTTTGGTTGTGATCGTCGGAGGCACGTTTGACAGATTTGGTGGTTCGAAGAAAGCTGTGTGGCTCGGAGTACTTGTTAATCAGCATGTTTGATGTTGAAGCCAGAGGCAGACTTAACTGAACTAAACTGTGGATTAATGAAGCGGTCCAACACAGTCCCGCATGCTCACGACAAAGTGTGCTTTTATTCTTCTCGTGAATGGAATCGATTTCTGACTTGAGGAGAGGACGACCAGGGTCCAGGATTTTTGATTCTGTTACCGTCTGAACTGTTCAACTATAAGTCTTTTGCAATATAAGGATAAACACTCATTCTATATCTGTATGGAAGTGGTATATACTGACATAGTAAAATATTCAAAATGTTTTAATTCTAAAAAATATTTTGTAAAAATAATTTAAATGTATATACATGGTTTTTTTTTTTTTTTAGCTATTTTAAGGCACATTATAAATACTATTATTAATAATAATAATAATAGTTTGCTATTTAATAGTTTGATGCCATTTACGCTATTATTATTATTATTATTATTATTTATTGTAGTTAATAACCATTTTAGCTTTTAGTTATGTTAAAATACTAATATTTTACCTTTAAATTATAATGAACTTATTATTTAGAAAAAAAAACTAATAAAATGATTTAGTTTGGAACAATACATTTACAATCTCTCGTTTATTAATGTATTCTTTCTTTCATTCCCATCTCCTTATTTGCAGTTATTGCCATTTTTCCACATTAGCAAAATAATAATACGACCCAGAGTTATTTTTGCCTTAAAATCGAGCTCCCCCTTGTTTGCTAAAAGCTTTTTACGTCCGTGACTCATCTAGTCAACTTTCGAGGTCTGAATAATTGCTTTCATTTAATGCAGTTCCAATTGAATCTCTCATTTAAAAAGCAAAAAAAAATCACATTTACCGATTCATGATGATTTTTGGGATAAAACGTGATTTTTTTTTTTGGTAATATTGCCCAGCGCGTCATGATGTTTGACGTTAGCAGTCTCTCTCCTCTCTCTTCCATTGTTGACATGCTCATTGTCAAAGGAAAGCGCTTACACGTGTGTTTAATCAGGCGGCGGACAGCAGGGGAGAATTTTCCACCCCAGCAGAGGTAGGTGAGTCGAAAAGCTGTAAAACGGCCAACACGAGGAACCGTTTCCCCCCTCGCCAATATTGCAATAGCTTTTCTGGCGTTTCAGCTCTTCGGGTTATATAACCTTCGCTCGAGCAGAGTTTGTAATAACGTTGGCAGCGCGGTGCAGGATTTTGAAGTCATTACACCGCCGGCCAAAGTTCCTGCAGCCCGATGCAAATGGCAGCGCCGAGGAATCACGCTCCCCTGCCTTTCGAGCGGAATCCGGCGCCGCCGTCCAGAAAAAATACATGAGTGCCGCTCTTTGTTAGCTCTCCTGGAGTAATGGATACTCGCTCTGCAGAGGCGTGACTCGTGAAAGTACACCAGCACTGATGTTGTCATTTACAGCCGAGCCAATTGGGTTTCTGCTGCGCAGTTTTGGATCGTTGATCAACTTTTTTTTTTACCGCAAAGCGATTAGTAAGACAAATGAGCATTCTGTCTTTATTTACTCTCCCTCAAGTTCTTCCAAACCTGTGTGAGCTTCTCTCTTAAAAAGATACTTTGGCGCATTTTATTAACCAGTGTGGAGCTTTTAGTGACGTTTTACTTTGCTAACACTTTACGATAAGCACGGCCTAAAATGAACGATACTCCTACAGCATTTATTAATCTCGGTTATTGCTAATTTCAGCATTTATTTATGCGTTATTAAACCGTGAGCTGACGGGAACGAACAATGAATGATTGTGTTTTTATGAAGTGACGTTAACAAGCGAGCAAAAACTGTGGCGTGTTGTTCGTTGTCTGTTCGTGTTGATAAATTAGTAATGAAAGTACTTTTTAAATCTGGGCAGGGCTTGCTTGTTTGTTTTAATAATATCTTGGCAAATATAAAAGCCAAAGTTTCCCAGCGATCAAATGACTCTTAAAGTAATTTAATTTGTAAATTAAAAGTCACCGATTGAGTAAATCCAAAACTGGAGTATATACAGAATCTATACCGTTAAAGTCAATGGCTACTCTGATCGGTTACCAACTTTCATAAAAATGTATTTTGTGTCTGTTGGAAAACAAATACTGGTATAACACAACTTGAGTAAATGATTTTCATTTTTGGGTGAACTGTCCCTTTAATACAACAAAAGTACTGATAATTTTATTTTAATTGGTTTTATTTGATTATTTATTTAGCAAACTACTATTTCTTCAAACTTCAAAATTTAATTTACTTCAAAACGTCACAATAAATTGAGTGTTACGTGCCATTTGTTTGTAAATTTAATTGTGAAATCCAGTAGTTTTTGAGCGGAGGTCAATGAGCATAAATGTTACTTTTACGAGCAGTCAGGAATAAAGCGTTTGCGTAGGTGAAAACAAGAGAAAAGCCAACCGATGTAAAGAGATATCCAAGAATCGGTGGATCTACCAGTTTGTCATTTCCGGCATCCTAGTCTTATTTTAGTTTTAAAAGGTCATTTTATTTGAAGATTTCAGAAGAGCTGGTGCACAGAACGACAAAATGCTGCTTCGTGTTCGTTTCGTCGGAATTCAACGGAAGGAAATTGGTCAGTAACTCTGTTATAAGTTATTTTTTTGCATGGGTCATGGCAAGAAATTAGTCGCATCTTACCGAAACACGCGCTCAAGAACATCAAGGCACTGAATGCCGTAAGAACAAGTATGTCTCAGAGTTTCCCTCTTGCAGTAGAGCTCTTCCAAACTTTCCTTAATAATGTCTCAATATCTTCCCCGGAGTTCGGTGAGAAAATGCAAGATTGGAGAGACTGATTCCAGCACGGCGTCGTATTGCCGAGAGATGGCCGTGTAAACGTTATGCGGTTCCCAGGCGAGGAGCTCTGAACTAATGAGGTGTTCATGCTGGAAAGAAGTCCCTCTTCCACTGACTTGATCTGCCAGGGAAGCCACGCATCTTACCTAAAGAGCTCCTGCCGTGACGCTCATAGACGCTACTCCTTCAATGCTACGCTAATGTAAATGCTACGCTTGCATTGGAAGTTCTGAAGTGGCTGATGAATGCGTCTTCGTGGGCGCGCATAAGTTCTGTAAACGTGGCAAGATGTAAACAACTAAACGTTTTACATTTTTTCCCGTAACTGAAGTTCTTCCTCATGTTTGGTTCCCAGATTGCTCCCTGGTTCTAACATTGAGCGTAAGTGAATAATAGTTTAAATGCGGTGATCTGTCTACACGTTGTCTAACGCAAAATTATATATATTTTTTATGAACCTTATGGTTCATAGTTAGGGTTGGGTAACGAACTCGGCAAAAAAAACGGCTATTATTTTAACAGTAAATAACCGAAAATGCTACGGTTAAATGGTTAATTCCTGTAAACCTTACAGGGGAAAAAATGTAAACTCACATTCCCAGAATTCCCTGCGTCGCGCTTCAAATTTAGTTTGAATTTAGTTTTTTGGTATCAGTTATGTTTCTAAGGGTCGTATGTTGCATGTAATGTTGTTAAATGAATGTCTGCTACATATTTCCGTTTAATTCTGTGTTTGCGTGAGTGACACCGAGCACCTCCTATGTTAACCGTGTTTAAAAGCTGTTCGCGATTGGTTCATTCACGCGACTTTGTCATCGTCACCTGCTTCTGGTGGTCATCGGTGTGTTTCAAGGGTACTTTTAATAGGTTGGTACGTTAACCTTTATATCAGTAAATGAAATTACGGTACTTGACTGTAAATTTAACGCAAAGCCTAAAATGCTGTTACCGTATTTTTTTTTTACGAATATGGCGAATTCCGGCAACCACAGCTGCCAGATTTTCACCCTAAAAAGTATTTTGCGCAGTGTACTGACTGAATTGTGTCTGTACATGTCACCCCTGCAACTACTTCTGAAAGGTGCTTACATTTCTATTATCCGTTCATAAAAACTGAATTTAATCTGTAGCGTGGAATGCCACGGAATTATTATTATTTTGTTGAAACTACGCTATTTAAAAGCGACTCTCCACCACGGTGATACCGGTGTTGTCTCCTATCGATTAACTTTTTCCTCACAGCAGCTCAAGTGCATTTATCGTATATAGGTATGAATAACTTAATGGCCGTTTACATAATGCATTTTCCCATGTACACTTGACCCGTTTTTCATAGATTTTCTCACAAGCGCGTGCATGAGAGGACGCGTTTCAGTCTTGATCTCGCGTCTTTAAGACATTACACGTCTTTTAAATAATAAATAAAACCATGATATAAAAAAATGACCAAATTTAGCATTTTGGCTTTTTTAAATCAATTCGTGCTTTTGCGCGAACGCTCTTAAAATCTTGGTGAAACTCATGTCTTTCTCAGCTGCGTGATAGATCGAAATAAAAGAGTTCATGTGATGTTGCATGGGTGTTATTTTACATTTGATGATTCAATTTCTCCAACTTTTATTAATGTTTGAACTTATTTTATTTTTATTTTTACTGGAATCTGGATACTGGAATCGAGAAGTGTCAAATTAAATTTTTTACATGGATAAAAACAACAATAAAAATTATTTCTCATATTTAATTCAATTATTTTATATTATTGCTTTTTTTTTTTTACATTACTTTTGCATGTCTATGTAGATGCGCTCCCGAACAAAACCACCCCACTAACTCTAAAATGATTAATTCTTTCAAATGAGGCTGTTTTTTTGTTTTCATATCGCAATGTATATGGCAGAATAATTAAGCATTGTGAGTTTTTTTTTCCAAACTCTTCAACCAGTTGTTTTTCCATACATCAGCAGTTCCTAGTGTCTGATCTGTAAAGCATTAAAAAGGACGACAACAAAAAAAAGCCCAATCAAAAGTGCTTTTTATGCTGTATTCCTTAGGCACAGCTGTTGTATAAATTCAGATGAATATTGCAAGTTTTATTGACTGCCTTCATAGTGGTGGTGTTTTTTATTAGTTTTTTTTCCCCAAGAAATTAAAGTCCTATCTTGAAATGACCTGAGGGTGTATATGTGTATGTATATATACTAGTGATCATGATTTATTATGTTGATAAAAAGCCGTTTTTGGAAACTCTCGCTGAAGTTCAAGTGGAGGGTGGTTCTGATCAGGCGTGAGCTGGAAACACCTCGAGGCCTCCTGACCTTCGGGTCTCACGCGTCTCCAGTTGGTCAGCATCTGTGTCCAGAATTTCTCTCCCTGTCCTTTATTAAACGCAACAGATGAAGCCTTAGTAAGTGCTTACCTCCTGATCTTTTCCTCTTAAATGATTCGATTTGTGCCCGTTTATTAAAAAAGAGAGCTATAAATAAAATATAGGCTGAAGTTGTGGACCAACTTTCTGAATACACTAGCTACATTAGAAATAAAATACTGCCATACTGTTATTAAAAAATAGTAGCACTTCTATTAACCTTTTAAGAAGTATAAGTTGCTTCAGTCTTTTTGATCATTATATGTTTCCTTGGAGGTGTATTGCATGTTTTTTAGGACAAAAGGAAATCGGTTATTTTACATTTTTCTTTATATTTTTATTTTTCTTTATCGTTATTATTTGTATTTTTATTTCTTTCATTTACATATTTATATATATTTTTATATTTCTCCAGTGTAATGGTTAAATTAAATTGTATCAATCAAAAAGCATGTCTAATTAATTGAAGTCATGAAACGATGAATTTGATTTAAAAGCCATTAAAATGGAAACCAAAGAAAAACTAAGTAATTTAATTCAGAAAAACAATTTAATTGTGTATTTGAATTCTGTTAATTAAATAAAAGCATAAATGTATTTTCTTTAAAAGAAAAAATGTGCTGCACAACAAGTAACAATAATAATAAGTTGTTATAATAATAAGTTTAAGTAATAATTATTGTTATTTAGGGATGTCAAATGATCGTGATTAAGACTTTGGTTTGTGCGTAGTATATTTGTTTATTATATATGTTCTGTGTATTTTTATTACGTGAATACATACAATAATTTATATATATATATATATATATATATATATATATATATATATATATATATATATATATATATATATATATATATATATATATATATCTATATATATATATATATATATATATATATATATATATATATATATATATATATATATATATATCTATATATATATATATATATATATATATATATATATATATATATATATATATATATATATATATATATATATATATATATATATATATATATATATATATATATATATATATATATATATATATATATATATATATATATATATATATATATATATATATCTATATATATATATATATATATATATATATATATATATATATATATATATATATATATATATATATATATTATTACTATAATGTTCATAGTTTGGTTTTGGGATCCCCAACATAAATTGACATGCATGCATGGTTAATAAAAAAACCTTTTGTTCTCTTATAATATGCATTTATTTTTACATTTGTTTACTCAACGACTCAACTACATTTTTCCAAACCCCTCTTTTGCTTTATTCTGTCGCTCCAAAAGCAGCACCTAGTGGCGAAGAACGATTCTGCATTTTTATTCGGACCAACAAGTGGGGTGGAAATAATCTTGGGATCGTTTTAAAAACGACTCGTTTCAGAGATTGAGAGTCGACTCTTTCTTTAGAGAGACGACGACTTGATACGCGTTTGAACCTTGGCGGGAGGTGTTCATCCGCAGAGCCGTTACACACCGCATGAAGGATCACTTTCAAAAGAAGCCGTGATGATGCCGTGGAGCTGACTGTTGTTCCTCTGGAGCGAGTGAGGACTGATGGCAGATTGTCAGGCCGTTAGTGTGATGTTAATGAACATCTGTGGCGTGTCTGCTGACGGCCGTCAGGCTGAGAGCCGCAGAGCAGGCTGGGTACTTCACTCTTTGGCAGCGCCGCCAATCCTTCTGGAGACTGAGAGAGTTTGTGACGATGTGTGGGAAGCCGGGAACCCTGGCGGAAGTGAGAGCTGTTATGTATTCGAAGGAAATCGTACATATGATTTCATATCAGCTGCATATTGACTGAAATGAATTTAAATGTTACAGAACAAAGTTAATAGAGTCCTTAGAGTCCTTAGCTGTCTTCACAAACTGGCTAAAACACATCTTTTACATCTTTTTGACTCTCTAACACTCTCTCTCTAAATATATATATATATATATATATATATATATATATATATATATATATATATATACATACATACACACACACACACACACACACACACACATACATATACATATACATTTATATATATATATATATATACATATACATTTATATATATATATATATATACATATACATTTATATATATATATATATATATATATATATATATATATATATATATACATATATATATATATATATATATATATACATATATATATATATATATATACATATATATATATATATATATATATATATACATATATATATATATATATATATATATATATATATATATATATATATATATATATATATATATATATATATATATATATATATACACATATATATATCGGTTGTCTTCTTTTTGCATGCCGCTTTGGATAAAAGCCTCTGCTAATGACTAAATGTAAATCTTTTCATGCCTTTTCTAATCTTAGTTCCTCTTAGCGAATCAGAAGTATTTGAATCAGCGAGGGCTGTTTCCCGAAAGCATCGTAAGCCCGGTCGAAGCTTCATTCGTGTCAACGGTTCTATTATCAACTTAAGTTTACGATGCTTTTGGGAAATGCTGCCCCGATTGGTTCTAAAATGAATCTAACTTACTTACTGAACTACATTTTAATCATGTTTCACCACTGAATCTTTAGCATTGAATCGACCGGTGCCGACCGAATCAGATGAATGATTCTTATTAGTTGCTCGGTTCAAATCAAAAGCACTTAAGTCGGCCAGAACAGTTACTGAATTCATCTTATTAATCTAATTTTAATCATGTCTTACTGCTACTGAATCTATAGCCTCAAACTTATAGCTTGAGTTGCATGAATCAGTTTTTTTTTGTAGTGAACCAAAAGTCTTGAATCGATAAGCTCCCTCACTTATTGAACGATTTTACCACGTTTCACTGATGCTGTATTGATAGCATGAAACTTATGCCATATTTCGATGTACCGGACTAGCGGTTAACTAGTTAGATAGTATGGCGCGGTGATGCTCCCTCATCCGGTATTGACTGGAGCAGAAGAGACTAAAGTGAGCGTGACTTCTAGATGCATCTTAACTGTCAGTCATGTGTTAAAGCCTTTAGATCCGGCAGTTGACCTCCATTAAGCCCACTTTTAAAACATCACTGACCAATCTCAGCTTCACGAGCGCCGCTGTTGGTCCGTCGCGGCAAAGATCTGCTCTAATTTAATGCTGATGTTTTTGCGAATATGTAAAATGAAGAAATGAGATCTCATTAAAACCGGTTCAGGTCACGTTTCTTCCCAGAATCCGAAGATTTGAGGTTTCTCATTAATGCAGTGAATCCGGATGGGTTTTGGGTTTTTACTTTTTTACTACTGTGCAGAAATTTATATTATATTATATTAAATTTATATTATATTATAAATAATAATTTACCAATAGTATATTTTGACATTTTTAAGTAATTAAAAAATGCATTATTATATTATATTAAATTTATATTATATTATATTATAAATAATAATTTACCAATAGTATATTTTTGACATTTTTAAGTAATTAAAAAAATACATTATTATATTATATTAAATTTATATTATATTATATTATAAATAATAATTTACCAATAGTATATTTTTGACAGTAAGTAATTAAAAAAAATACATTTTCAGTTATTTAAAAATAAATGATCTTTTAATAATCAAATGGCAACAATGCTGGGGCAAAAAGAAAAACCCATAACTATGATTGTCTGTGAACTTTCTGATATTAAATCGCTCTCATATGCTGAAAGCTCGTTTTGTTTATCGCTTGTAATTGTCTTTTTACCCCTTTATTATTTGCTCGTTGTGTGTTTTTTGAAGCTGGTCAAATTCGTAACAATCTTTTATTAATTCGTGCGTTTTTTTTTTTGGTTTTGTAACCTATAATATAAACGTAATAAAAATGCACAAAGTCTATTTATCATTCTATCATTTTCTGTGACTTCCATCATGGCAGTTGCTAATACGTTTACAGCAGCTCTTTATGTAATTCTTTACAGTTGTAGTAGTGATGCTATTCATTTGCATATAGATTAAGTTCTTTTCGGCGGCAGCAGGAACTTAATCGCAGCTCTGTTTAGTAAAACAGTCGTTATAACAGGTTTTCAGTGAGACTTCTCTTGTATTAGATAACTTTTTGTCTGTAGAGCAGAACGACCACAGCGAGCTTTACTTCTGATGGCAGCTAAAGAGCATAAACCTGTGGCGTGATGGTCAGAATCATCAGCTCTCGTCTTTTTGTCGTGGGTTTGTTTAAGATGGGAGCCTAAACCGAGCAGCTGGCTTTAATTTCCTGACGCTTTAGAGCCAGCCTGATGGCTTTTTCTGTTCTCTCTGTTCACTTTCTCCGCTGAAGGTTAATGCAACAGTTGCATGAAAAGACTGGGGTGTTTGTCTTATAAAAGCGCCTCACGATTCAGTTCAGGGAGTCGCAACACCACTGGAAAAACTATTTTATACACGTTTTATTATCCCCGATGAAAGCTCCGATACAGCAGAATACTTGTAGCGGCCCGTTTAATGCTAATCGTAGCTATGTGAGAAGTATCTGTCACAAAGTGTGTAATGGGAAGACGTTTAACGATGAAGATCTGAATCTGATTCACTTGCGACTCGATAAAAGTCATTAGAATACAGAATCACGATTCATACGTCAACTTTTTCGGACGGCACGGCAGCAGCTCCTCCTCTTTTCTAAAGCGTTGCGTGCTCGAGGGGGCGGGGTTTATGTAAACCTCGGGGTTCGTGACGTCACTAACCCAGGAAGAATCGAACGGCAACGTTTCCCTTCGAACGCAATCGATCTTTTCTTAACATCGATGCAACTAAAAATATTTCGTAGTCGGTGCGTAAACAAAGCGTCGCTAAACTTTGCGCAAACGTTAGCCTCGTGCTTCTTTATTTTTGGCGAAGCCAAATAGGTGCACGTTTATTCTATTTTTACTTAAACGTCATTATGCAATTTAATTATGCAAAACGTCGTTACGCAATCAATTTGAATAAACCTGCTGTGGAAAGTATTGTATCAGAGCCACTAAATTGAATATAAAATGTTTTCAGAGAGACGGCAGCATCATTGCTATTTTTACACTATTAGTAAAAATCTGTGAAGACTTAAAGTTTAAGAATTAATATTATTATTATTAGCTCAATAAAGTGTGACATGCACATAAAGCATGCATTTTAACTTTAGGCTTCAGTTGTTTGGGTTAAATTCATTATTGTATTGTATATGAATGTGCTGCTAGTCTATACACCGTCTTCAGATTAGTTACATAAGTTACTGTAAATAAGTGACAGAGAAATGAGTAATTAATGGCGCGTCAGGACATGAAGAAGCCCGGACGCACGGATGGTTTTAGTGAAGATGTTAGTGTGTGAGTGGGTCGGTTATTTCTAGTAAAGCACAG
>NC_056711.1:20187373-20192373 GCF_018831695.1 Puntigrus tetrazona | reverse complement strand
TTCCAGTTTGTGAACCAAAAAAGACGCAGTGTCTTTAATTCTGCATTCTGCGCAGCCTGATGTGTGGCGTCTCGCAGCGTTGTGGGTATTTATGGAGATATGACATCTCGTTCCTCCATTTTCATCCCATCCTCTTGCACAGCATGTTTTGTCCGCCCTAGTTTCAGTGTAATTATCTTTACTCTGGTGAGGATCTGGCTCCTGATACGAGCGATCGATGCTTCCTGGCCTTCAGGGAAAGCCCTTCCGTGTTTACCATCCTCACTGACTGTGTGTGGCTCTTTCCAGGTCACCTTCAAACCCGACTCGTCCACTGCGGAGGTGCACGACGAACACATCAGAGGAGTGCTGAAGGTAAGATCCTGCAGCACAGACACGGGCTCTCTTTGAGCGTATTTACGTCTTAAAGGAATAGTTCGGGCAAAAGTGGAAAAAATTGCTGATCTTTAAGTCACCTTCACCCATCCCGGATGTTATATGAGTTTGTTTCTTCATTACATTTGGAGAAATGCAGCATTGCTTTATTGCATCGGTGAATGGGTGCCGTCAGAATGAGAGCCCAAACAGCTGATTAAAAACATTCGAGATCATTCGAGCATTCGAGATCATCAATGAATGATCCTGATGATTTAAAACCAAGTTCATTTCATCATAAAATATTGTTTTGCTTGCATTAATAAGTGTAATTACTAGTAATATTCCACATTTATTTCTTGCTATTTGACGTTAAAGCACTGAGCTGGGAAGCATGCAAAAATGCACTTTTATTAATAACGAGAATTGGCAAAATCGAATTTATTTAATTTGCATTACAGTGTTATTAAGTCGCTTGGTTACAGATAACCGATTAACTAACCGATAGTTTTTAAAATCGATACTGAGAAAAACCCACACATAATACTCGTGTAAAATAGTACTGAACTTTATATTTTTCCCCAGAAATTCTGTTTTGAGGGAATAAAACATCTTTAAATTATTGAAAATAGTTATTTTTAGCAAAAAAGGGGATTTACTATTCAAATTCAAACATGAATGAGATGTCGTTTGATATTTTTGTACTGTTTTAAATACTTTAGTAGTAGCAGTATTTCAAGTTTAAACCAAACTTTTATTTTGGTGGGTTGCTGTATAATAACTATAAGATTTTTGCCGATAACCGACAGTTCTGGGAATCAACTATCGGTGCTGATAAATCTGTCAACCTTTAATACTGATCGCATTAATTGTCGAGGGAATCTGCAAAAAGGAAATCTTAATAGTGTTAATAATCGTAATAATAATAAGCTTTATTTCTAATTAAGATAATATTAAATGCACATTTGCATTACAGTTGTCAAGTAGTATGATGATACCGTGCAGTAATTCAGTTCCACAAAATGAATCAAAATTTCACACCGAGTCTTTCAAACGATTGGCTGATTCCTTCAGGAGCGAATCAGCGATTCACCCAAGCCAGTGCAGATTCTGATTCGAACACAGAAACGAAACAAAAACGTCTTGACTGTCGCTCGTGTCGTGTTGCTGAACTGTCAGGAGCGTTTTTGCTCGCAGTTTCCGAGTTATCAGCGTGCATATTGAAACATTAATCGGTATTACCATATGGACGATAGTACCGTTTAAATAAAATTCAAAAAAACGCAATGGCTCTGTTTTTAGTTATTTATTTTTTCAGCTGAAATGATCAATGTAAAAAATTTCCGCTAATTTTTTATTACTAAGAACACTGTTATAGTAACAAGAATCAAATATAAGCCTAAAACGCTTCTGTTTCGTTTGCCGTTTAATGTTTCTCATATGCAGAGCTTTTTTTAAACCATCGGTGAAAACGACAGAAGGTTTGATCGTCGATGGTTTATAGGACTCTCATCCCAAACGCAGTAGCTCTTGGGATAAAGACTCTTACATACAATGAAAGCAGACCGAGAGCTCATCTGTCAAGCTCCAGATTTAAAGTCGTCTGAAGCTGGTGCCGGTGATGCCAGTCATCCGCGTAATCCTCTGTTTCATATTGATGTTGTTTGTGTTTTATTTTCAGTTTTTTAGCTCAGTCGTTTGTTTGAACATCTCCTGGCAAAGCAGCCGTTGCATCTGTAGCTGTGATTATGAATATGACAGTAATTATTCTCCGCCGGCTGCCATCAGCTCATCAGAAAACATCTCGCTAATGTCTGGCAGAGCTGTTTGCTTTTTGAGCGCTTAGTCATTTTTTTTACGGAGAGAATACAGAACAGATACGCTCACGAGTGTCTTTACAAGCGCAGGTCTTAAGAGCTTGAACACGACCGCCTGCCCAGACTAGATTAATACACACGGCTAGTCAGATATTGGTTATTCGCGAAGCAATAAAATGACAAAACTATGGTAAAACTATTCTTAAATGTTGAGGCTGAATCTAAACAAAACATGTCCACTTTTGTGCTACAATCAGAAACCTAAAAACACAAAGAAATGCAATTATATTTTGCAGAAAGATGAGATGAGGATATGATAAAATTAGGATTTTGTTTTGTTTTAATTAATGTTATTTTTAGGTTTTTGCATTGTAATTCTCATTTGTTATTCATATTTGATTCTTGTTACTGTAATAGTGTTCTTATTAATAAAATAACTTTAATAATAAATATGAATAAATTAATTCAGTCTATGTATGTATGTATGTATATATATATATATATATATATATATATATATATATATACACACACACACACACACACACACACACACACACACACACACACACACACATATATATATATATATATATATATACACACACACACACACACACACACATATATATATATATATATATATATACACACACACACACACACATATATATATATATATATATATATATACACACACACACACACATATATATATATATATATATACACACACACACACACACATATATATATATATATATATATATATATATATATATATATATATATATATACACACATATATATATATATATATACACACATATATATACGTGTGTGTGTGTGTATAGTATGTTATTATTCATTTAATCAGTTTTATTAATAATCAGATTAACGGTCGTGAAGATTTTTATGTTACTAAAAATGACGCTTGCTCTAAATGCGCTGCAATATTTCAGAAGAGAATATAAAAAAAAAAATCTTAAAGGTGCTAATAATTACAGTAATAATAATAAGCTTTCTTTCTCTATGCTTCTTAAAATTTATTTAACCATATTTATTTGCTTGTTTTTGTGATGTGACATGGACATATTCCAAACAGATTTCTGTGAAATGTGAGCCTGTTAATCCTTCACAATGCTCTGATACAGTCACGTTACCCTGCTGTTTTATTGTAAAGGTAATGAGGCCGTCTCACAGCTGATTGGATGATATCTGTGATGATATCTCTGTCAACATCAGTGTTTGTCTTTTAGGTGGGCGCTGTGGTGGAGGCCAGAAACCAAGATGGGATTTATCAGGAGGCCACCATCAACAAACTCACGGACGCTAGTTTGTACACCGTCGGTAAGACCGTTACATCTCAGCTCATCCTAGACCGCATTTGAGCTCTTTAGATCCGTTCAGCTGCTCGTACGTCTGAGACGGGGATAGAAACACCGGTTTTCTGGTTTTCTTTAGTTTATACTAGGGATGCACCGATACCACTTTTTTGGAAAACGAGTACGAGTACGAGTATTTGCATTTCAGTACTCACCGATACCGATACCGAGTACTTAATAAAAACATGATTTAAATTTACAGGTAACAGCTTTAGTCATATAATTTAACAAAAAAAAACAACAAGGGACTAGTTTGAAATTAAGAACATTTATTTAAAATGAAAAGCATGTTGTATGCAACATATTACAGAATAAATAATTGTCAAAATGTAAACAGTGACAGTGCAACTCAAGTATTTTTTTCAGTTTGTTGTAAACTCTGCCGCTTTGGACAACACAAGGGGCATTAATAAACATCTTTGCTATTTAGTGCACAATATTTGAATAAACTAACAACATCCACCAACATAGAACTGTGGCAGTCAGTGCAACTGAGGTAGGAATTAATATATGTACATGTACAACATGTACTGATGTTTTAGGTATACCCCATGTCTGGAGCATTTCCTCAAACACATGCGCTATAGCCTGGCTGGTGTGCGAGCCGCGTAATTGTTTCGCATGTAGTATGGCTCGTTGCGGCGTGAAACTCTCGTCTATCCACTGGGAGGTTAGGCTAATTAGCGACACGGGGCTAACACTGCTTGTCCAAATATCCGTGGTGAAACTAAACTCAGAGGAGGTTTGCAGTAGGCTGTGGATATGTTTTTTTTTTCACGGAGTCGTGTAGTTTAGGCAGCTCCGTGTCAGTCATGTAGCGGCGGCTTGGGACATCATATCTGGGCTCCAGAACATGAAGGAGACGCAGGAATCCCACATTTTCTACCTCCGAGAGTGGCTGGTCACTCAGTGCAATGTACTCGATAATTGTTAAATGCGCTACCTTTTGAGCCTCCTCTGGACAATTTCGCTGAGCACAATTTGCAGTCCGCCTTTGTTTTGTCGCCTTCATTCACTTTGAAATAGTTCCACACGGCTGACATGTTTCGCCTCGCCTTCTACCCGCTCTGGCGGGGCACTCGGCGCTTGTGATTAACATACACGCCGCTCAAACATAGACAATTCTCAGACTGTGGTATCGGTCCCCGGTATCGGGGGACTTTTAACGAGTACGAGTACTTTAGAAAATGTGGTATCGAGGCCGATACCAGATACCGATATCGGTATCGGTGCATCCCTAGTTTATACCATAAATCATAATCACGATACGGTCGGGATTATGAGTGGGCCATATGACCAATACTATAAATTAATGCTTTATTTATTGTTATACGTCATTTGTTGCTTATTATAGCTATATAGTTTAGTCAAGCGGTGTGTGATTTTTGAATTTGTCTTAGTTACAGCTAAATTTGTGTCAAAAGTGTCTGATTAAAAATATATA
>NC_056711.1:20154873-20164873 GCF_018831695.1 Puntigrus tetrazona | reverse complement strand
ACGTACGTGAAGTTTGCAGAAATGTAGATGGAGCCATACATTTAGAAATGAGCCTGTGCTGGAGAGTGTGGTAGTGCAAAAAATCAAGTTCTTTCTATAGCTCTTTTATACATTTGCAGATCATTTCGAAGTGGCTTCTCTGAAATAAACAGGAAAATAACAGAGTCGATGATGATCAAAGTATTTCAAACGTGAGACGAATTCAGATCCTGCTGCAGAGAAGCTCTAAAAACGATCGTGTTTAATAACTAGTCTTGAAACGAGCTCAGTTCAGCTCTACAGGAGACAAAACTGAAGACTGAGTGAGCTGCTCGTAGACTTTGTTCAGGCCGTATTTTTGCTGCGTGTGACTCTAAGTTGTTGAAATGAAACGCCTGCATCACTGATTGTATACGTGGATGTTCTCTGGCGTGAACAGGACAGATGAGACGTTGAAGCCAAGCATGCCGGTCTTTATGAAAATGCGTGTTGGCCGAAACATTCGCTCTCTTTAGCTTGCTTTCTCTCTCTTCCCCTTTTGTTTTACCTTGAAAATGTAATAACTAAAAAACGCAGTTCTTGTATTTCAGTGTGCTGTTAATTTTTCCTCTGTGTGTTTAAAATTATTTGAGTTGTTATTTTGTATCGTGACTCAATTCCTCTAAATTTTCTGTAACTTTTGTTATAGAATATAATAGGGATGCACAATATTGCATTTTTGTCGATATCCGATATGCCGATATTTTTAATTTTTTTATTCTTTTTTTAATTTATTTTGGCCGATGCTAATACCAATATATTTCCTGTTGTTTGGAAACAACAAGTCTCTCCTGTGCATAAATTGTTATAAATTATTTTGGTTTGTTTAATTGTAACAAATAAGTTGTTAAAAACTATGATTAAGTTCTTTTATAAAGAAGCTTTGAAAATAACTATAAAACTATATCAATGCCTGCATTTTTTGCTGCATAGTTTATCATATTGGGGCTGATATTTACATTTAAAGCCATTATATTTAAAGCCACCGATAATACTGTGCATTCCTAGAAAATACCATGTTACAGCAGCTTATGATAGAATTAAATCCAGATCGAATTTCTTTACAATAAGAATCAAAACCTGATAGACACAGCTTTAACTCATTGTTTTGGGGATTTTTTAGGGGTTTTTTTTAAGAAGCGTCTTCTGCTCAACAGCGCTGCATTTATGTGATAAATACAGTAATTTTGAAAAAGTATTGCGATTTCAATACATTTTAAAATAGAAATGAATTCCTGTGGTCGTTACTCCAGTCTTCAGTGTCACATGATCCTTCAGAAATCGTTCTAATACGCTGATTTGGTTCTGCTTAAAATATTAATAATTTCATGCTGCGAACAGTTTTGTGAACATGATTGTGGAAAACGATACATTTTATTTTTCGTGATTATTTCAGTATAAAGTAACTGCGTTTATTTGAAATAGAAAGCTTTTGTGCCGTTATAAAAGCCTTACTGTCACTCTTGACGAATAAAATATCAATTCTTAGGGGGAAAAAATGGTTCTACTGACTACATTTCTCAGTAGAACCGGAGGTTTAATCTGAATTCTGTTTTTGTGTTCAGATCTGGGCTTTGGGTGATTTTAAGGTTTTGTTTTTCACTATTCAGGTGTGACTTTGAAGCGATGGACTGACTAGTTGAGCTCTACCACTGCTGCCCTTCGCTGTTTAAAGTGTTTCCTGATGCTTTCTGCTCTCTCATATCATGCCTTTAGTGTTCTGCTGTGATGTTGTGAGATGTTCCGTGGATGAAAACAGACCCTGATGCTGAGATCGTGTGGAGATTTGTGTCTGGTTAGGGTTGGGAATCGAGAAGCTGCTCTATTCTCCTAAAAAGAGCTTTTAAAAATAAAGGTTCCAAAGGGAAGAACCATTTCTCCATTTTGGAACCTTCCATTGAAATCTTAAAACGAATGCCAATAAAAAACGAGAGCTTTTTATTGTTTTATTATGGTCTCATTAGTGGTTCTTCATCTTATAAGCTGTAGACTTGATTGTTTAATGGCTTACTCACTTTACTCACATGCAGGTGTTTAGATCTCTGAATTAACTCTACAGTACTAACGGAAAAATGAAAACGTGCTCACCCTCGTGGCCATCCAAGATTGGGAGGATTTTTCTTTCTTCGTCCGATTTGGAGAAATGTGTCTCAGCAACGGATGCTCTGCAGTGATTGGGTGCCGTCAGAATGAGAGCGCTCTCTCCACTCACAGCACCCCAGTCCATCGGTTAACATCTGGAGAAGACAAAAGAAGCAAATATTTTAACCTCAAGCCATTGCTTCTGGCTATATTCGGGTATATAATCCATAATAACGCTCCTCGCATCAAAATCCAGCCAGATATTAGTTTAGAGCTGTTTTGGCTTGATCCGAGCAGATTTCTCTCCTGTACACTTTATCATTAGAGGAAGCATTCTTGCAAAGTTAATGATGGATTTGTTTCTCAGCTTTGTCTTCTCAAGACTGATTAACCGATGCACTGGAGGATTATTGTGATGTTTTTATCAGCTGTTTGGACTCTCGTTCCGACGGCACCCATTCACTGCGAAAGCATCCATTGCTGAGACACCGAAGCAATGCCGCATCTCTCCAGGTCTGATGGGAAACTCATCCTGATCTTGCGTGGAGGACACTTTCAGCACGTTTCACTTTCTGCTTTAAGAAACCAGAAACAGAATGGATTCACGGTCATTACGTTTCTAAAGTTTCCCTTCTTCACAGCTGGTCTTCGGTTCATAAATTAAATCTGGTTGCTTTGTTTTGACTTGAATGCCTTTGAGATTAAACTTGCCGAACTAATCCAGTCGTCTCGAGTTAGCTGGTTTTCGTAGATGCTTTTCAATCATCCTGCACTGGTGGTTTTCCAATGATGCTTCCCTCCTCCATTTTCTGTATTGTTTTGCTCCGAGTGAATCAAATAACTGTGGAACCAGGGTCCTGCCTAGTCCCAGCTCAGTTGCTGCATCGCTAGTTGAGTTGTTTGCTGCTAACTAACCAGGGTTGTCTCTCGGTAGAGCTGTCTTCACTCTGTAGTCATTACACACGGAGGACGGTAGGGTTCAGTGTGCTAACTGTCTAACGTGGCTTCCTCTCTGCTCTCTAACGTGATTGTGATTTGCCCCTTGCTGAGCTTCGCTGTGCCTCTCGCTGCACTCTGACCCTTTCCCTGTCACACGCACACATCCTGAACTCAAGTTCAAAGTCACATTTGAAGTACCTTTTAAGGTTAGAAACCTCATTTACTCACCCTCGTGTCGGTCCAGAGCCGCACGGCTGACTTTCTTCTGTGGGACACTAAAGGAGACGTTTAGCAGAATGTTCGTGCTGCTTGTTTATATCGTGATTGCATGCTGTCAAGCTCCAAAAAAAAAAAAAAAAAAAAACACCGTGAAAGTCATTTTAAGGTCTTTATGGTTAGTGAGAATTAGCGTGAATTTTTAGGCCCTAATAGTAAGTACTCTAACTACAACGAAATGCATCTTTATCCATTTTTGTCCAAATTTATTTTTATATTATGCATATTTGCCATAATAAGTCAATTCATAATTGGGTAATAGTGAAACGTCTGTATATTTGGCATATAAAAAACGTGCAGTCGTATGCACTTGTTTGTTTATTAATTTAATTAACTGAAATGGGTATAACTACCATCAAATAATTGGGTACTATACATGTATATTATAGATATATAGAGATATAGATAGATATATAGATATGTACTATAAGATGTTTAACTAGTACACAATTATTTACTTAAAGTATATAATGATTATGATAATAAAAATAACAAATTATTATTATTATTATTTAAATACTAAGCATTTATTATACAATAGTTGACAAAATTATTAGAACATTTAGTATTTTTGCCATCTAAAAATGGTTTTAAGTAAGTTGTTATTATCTTTTTCTCTAGGAAATATCAGTTTCCAAACATTTATTGGTAATAATGACCTAAAAGCATGTTTTAGGTGGTGAAAGCACTAGTCTTCTAATAGTTTTGGCCGCCAATGTATTGGTGTTTGATTTCCAGCAGCTCTTATTTTGGGGCATTTAAAGTGTGGAAAGCAAATAACAGCTTAGCATACAAAATACATTGGCTTCATAACACGTGCACAGATTGTATGGAGCACCTTATTTATTTTCAGTTTTTTAAGCTTGACAGCTACTGGTCACCATATGCTTTAATTATACAGGTAAAAATGTCTGACATGTTCCACATAAGAGATACAGCATGATGGTGAGTAAGTGATGGCAGAAGATTCATTTTTGGGTGAAATATTCCTTTTAAACAGGCAGTAGTTCTCAGTATATTCCAGGTTGAGGTTCAGACAGCCGGCTGATGACCCCATAATGTCTTCCTCCGATTATCTCATCCTATCAGGAGGATTGCTAGACTTATCCGACAGGGAAAGATGAGGATAATTAGATTCCAGAAGCACTAGGCTGAGACAGCGAGATCACTTTGGGGAGGGTTTTTTGGGGAGGGCTGTCGGGGGGAAGTCTAGGGCCAGGAAACAGGAAGTACTGAATTGTCTTTCTTGCAGGGATGTCAGCAGTCAGGAGTGGGAGGAAGGGGAGGAGTTTGAGTGTTACCCTCCTGGGATGAAGGTGCAGGTGAGGTATGGGCGAGGCCGCAATCAGAAGACGTACGAAGCCACTGTGAAAGAGTCAGACCTGGAGGGGGGAGAGGTGCTCTACCTGGTGCACTACTGTGGCTGGAACGTCAGGTAAGGCAGGACCCTGGGAACTCACGCCTAATCTGTTTGCATTGACCAAAAACCTGGTAGCCCCAATCAGATTACGGTACTGGAGTCAGAAAGTCTGCAGGGATTGAGAGTTTTTGTAGGCCAGAACCCAGAGTCGAGCTTTTTGGCTCTTCCGTTTGCGTTGCAATGAAGCCAGTGGGGTTTCGAACGGGTTTTGGGTTAAATTTCTGAAATAAGGCCAGGGGCAAACAACACGTTGTTTTTGTAAGCCGAAACCCAGAATCGAGGAATTTTTTCACTTCTGGATCCATCATCCGGTTGTCAGTGGGTTTTTGGTTAAATGTCTGGAATAAGGTCAGTGGTGAAGGAAAGCTCAAACGTGTTCACGTTGTTTTTGTAAGCCGGAACCCAGGAACAAGGAATTTTAGCACGTCTGGATCCATCATCCTGAAGTCGATGGCTTTTTGGTTAACTGTCTGAAACGAGGCCAGTGGTGAGCACAAGCTCGAGAAATGTTTGTGTTTTTGTAGGCCAAAACCCAGATTCAAGCTGTTTAGCTCTCCTGTTTATTGTTCTTGTAAGACAAAACCCAGAAACAAGGAATCTTAGCGCATATGATCCTTCGCCCTGAAGTCAGTTTTTGGCAAAATGTCTGAAATGAGGTCAGTGGTGAACACAAGCTCAAGCTTTTTAGGTTGCGTTGGGTTTTTGGTTAAATGTTTGAAATAAGGCCACTTTTTGTAAACCAGACAGAAGCCTGACAGAAACGAGGACTTTTAGCATTTCTGGATTCGTGGTTCTGAAGTCGGCGGGTTTTTGGTTAACTGTCTGAAACGAGGCCAGTGGTGAACACAAGCTCAAGATATGGCATGTTCATGTAGACCAAAAAAAGTGTTCTTTTAGCTCTGTCTTCTTTATGGCTTTTTGGGTTTAAAGTTTGTCGTGAACAATGAGGTATTGTTTTATAGGCAAAAATCCAAAAAACAAACATTTAAGCACTTTCGTTTCCATTGTCCCGATGCCATTGGGTTTTGAATGGGCTTTAAGGCGAAGGTCCTGAGCATAATCTCATTTTCACATTATTACTTCAGCACTTTTTTTCATTTGTTTGGTTTTTGGGTTGGGTTTTTAGTTAAATTCCTCATGATTTCAAGGTATTGTCACATTGCTTTGCAGGCCAAAAGCAGACATTTTAGCACTTCCATTTCCATCGTCCCAATGTAATTGGGCTTTTGGGTAAAAGCCTGAAATAAGGTCTTTTTTTCTCATTTTCTCATTTAGGCCGTAGGTTCCATTGACTCAAGAACAATGGGTTTTGGTTAAATGTCTGAAATAAGGCCGGCGGTGAAGTTTACTGTCTTATATTCGACAATTTGTGAGGTTTTTAGTTTTTTGGTTAAACCTGCGGAGGTTGTCAGGTTAAATGCCATCAAACGAACAGGAAAACTCATCGACTTGTGTGTATCTTGCAGCTGTCATTGAAAAATAAAGAGAGTTTTTGAAACCTGTGACTGCGGTGTTCGTTTACAGCCTGCGTTTTGCTGATTTGTGTCGAGGCTTCAGCATTTGTTCCTTTTGTAAAGATCAGCACGAGCAAAACGCATTCGAATCAGATTATTTTCTGAGAGCCGGCGGAAAAATGTTGGGTTTTTATCTGTGGAAGTAACTTCGCGGGTCGGCCTACAAAAATACATCACTGCTGCTGCTCTGCGTTGCTGCTAGATGGAGACGTCAAGTGACCAACCACAGCTTTTTTTGGTTTTGCAATATGGAAATGTTTAAAAAATACCTTCTGGCCATCCAAAAGTAATAAATACTGATTGACAAGTCCAAAAACACAGCACAGTTTGCACTTCTGCTCATTGATGTTTCGTTCCAGAGATTCGATGCACTGACCTGGAAAACTGGAGAGGCGCTTTCTAGTTTCATTCGTTCGTCTCGTGTTTGTTTTTCTTCCCTTTTAATTCTCATTGAAAAGGAATGATTGCGGTCGCTTTGCCGTCGTAAATTGCTTTAAACTAGGACACGTCATCGTGACATACTCGGGTTTTTTCTTCTGCGTGTGTGTTGTGTGGACGTTTCTGAAGCCGGAGCTCGTTTCTGACCCAAATAGCCGAGCGGGATCTTCTGAAGACCTTGTTGCAGCTTTGGTGTTTTAGTCACGTTATCTCTTTCGCAGTGTTTTACGTTTAGGGTGCGTTTGCGTCTTGCAGTTGTGACGTGTGCAATGTAATATTTCATTCTTTGCGCATTGCAACGAAACGGAAGGTTTTGTGAGTCTTTTCGTTTAGGAAATGTTGACCAATCCGTCTCTCTCAACAGGTATGATGAGTGGATCAAAGCCGATAAGATTGTCAGGCCCGCCAATAAGAATGTCCCTAAAATAAAGCACCGCAAAAAAATAAAGGTACAGTCTTTTTTTATTTCTTTTCCTAGCATGCATTATGAATATATTTAAATGTCTTATTCGTGCCAAAGCTGCATTCATTGATTCAATAATACAGTAAAAATATCTTTGCGATTTAAAATGGCTGCTTTCTGTTGAAACGTATTTTAAAAAGTGATTTATTCTTTTATTTGTCACACGATCCTTCGGAAATCATTGTAATATGTTGATTTGAAACATTTCTGATTGTTATCAATGTTGAAAACCGTTGTGCCGCATTTTGTATTTTCGTGGAAACCGTGCTAGATATTATGACTTTGAACAGAAAGTTCGAGGAATAGCTTTTATTAGCGGTTTGATCGATCGAATGCATCTTTGCTGAACAGAAGTATTAAATCATCTTTTTCAACTGTAGTGTGTTGTTCATGCGTGTTCGTGTTGAGAGAGGTTGCGGTGGTAATTGGTTGTTTTCGTGTAATCGCAGAATAAAGCTGAACGAGAGAGAGACCGAATAGAGACAGACGGAGACGATCTTCCTTCCTCCAAGAATCGCATCAACCGATTGTCCAAACCGAACTCTGGCAGCGATGCCTTCTCCACGATGGAGGAGTATGGCGATAAAGGCGGCCAGCAGATGCCCATCAAACCCATTGAGATCACATCCATTCTCAACGGCCTCCCAGGTACATTTATATTCACTGCTTGAATCTTGACGTCCTGAAGAGTGTCGCTTTCAAGACAGCAGATTAACTTATGAATCAACCCAGCGCTTGTATCTGTATATGCGTATCTGATTGCATGCGTTTGGGAAATATCCTATTTCTATTCATGTTTTATTAGTGGCTGAGAAATGTTATACTTCATCTTTAAGCTTACTTGTTTATTATACGGTTCCCTTTTCATGGATGTCTTGGTCATATTTTTTTTTATTATTATTCTACCATTTAATTCCCTTCCATTTAATATTTTTTTAAAATAAATTAATACCTTAAGCAAGAATGCTTTATAAGTAAGACTGACAGTAAAGACACGACTTTCTCTTTTTTTTATTTAATATTTATTAAATTAATACTTTTTTCCTGCAAGGACACATAATTGTTCAAATAAACGTTCCTTTCATCAAAGGGTCCAGTAAAAAAGTATGATTTCCCGATAATGCTGATAAAACGGATAATAATAAATAAAAATAACAATCGTTAACAATAAATGAAGACTGGAGTAATGATGCTGAATATTCATTTTCGATCACAGAAATAAATTACATTTTAACAAAAATTAATGTTTTGTTTTTTTTTATACATATATAATATATTCTTCTTCTTCTTCAATATTTTAAGTGCTCAAATAAAAATCATATTAGCATATAAATGACAAAGACAAGAGTAAAATCTTACCACAATTTAAAAAAAAGAAGAAAAGTATTTCAAAATAGTAACCAAAACTATACCAGTATTTAAATGATGCTAAAATTAAATTGCATGAAAATTAATTGATCAAAAGGTGTTTAACTTTTAGTCCGCCAATCAATCACTTTTATTTCTATAGCACTTTAACAGCGTGGATTGTGTCAAAGCATTATCAAATAGGAGAATAGAGTGATAGTAATGTGTAATGACGAGATTAAACACTTAATTTTTTATTATCTGTGTAATCAAATGGAGGATAATCGCTAGAAAATGAAGTGTCCCCAATTAAGTGTCATCCCTCCGTTTCCCTCAGGCTCTGAAAGCTCCACAGACGACAGCGAGCGAGAAGACGACGGAGACGCCGATCACGACGAAGAGGATCATCCAGGAGCTCGAGCAAGCCTTCGGAAAGCAGAGCACTGGGAGACGCCGTCCGATGCCTTCAAAGCCCCCGCGGTCGCTCACGAGGAGCCGAGCGTCCAGGACGGCCCCGAAACGGCAAAGCGAAAGGGCCAGATTGAGCTGGAGCTCGAAGCTTCTGGCGGCAGGAGAAAAAAGACTGAAGGCGAACGTGCTTTAAAAAGCCCGGCGAAAGGCAAAACTAGAAGCAGCAGAGCAGGCGATTGGCTGCCGGGTAGTTCGCCCAAAAAGTTAGAAGAACGAGGGCCGGTGGAGGAGAGAGGCGCTAGATCGTGTAGCAGCTCTGAAGACGAAGCAGATCCTACAACAGAACCACACACCAAGGAAGAGCCAAGAGGAAATCCCAAAACCAAGGGCTCGCCTTCAAAGAAATACAACGGAGTGAAGGAGAAGAATAAAAGCGGGCGTTCGGGATTCTGGGAGATCCCGGAAAAAAGAGCCAAAACGTCCACCGCGCTTGAAGAAAGGTCGCCCAGCTGCCGTACCAAAGGTCAGAAAGACGTGTGGTCCAGTATCCAAGTTCAGTGGCCCAAGAAGACCCTAAAAGAGCTGTTTTCAGACTCTGATACCGAGGCGGCCAACTCTCCTCCGCCCGCCGTGACGGCCCCGGACGAGTCCTGCGTGGAGCTGTCCCGGGACGAGGAGATCGGCGAGGACAAGCTGCAGGAGCATCCCAGCAGCGGCACCAACTCGGTCCTCAACACGCCCCCGACGACGCCCGAGTCGCCCGCCGAGGTCCGAGCGCCGTCTCCGCCGCCGCGCTGCCCGCCAGCCCTCCGCCCGCCCCGTCGCCCGCGGGAGCGCTGACGGAGGAGCAGGCGGGCGGCCGCAGCGAGTCCGACAGCAGCACGGTGGAGGTGGAGAGTTTGGGCGGAGAGATCCAGGAGATTCCTCCAGAGGAGGGGGCGGGCTCCCCTTCCAAGGCCTTCGATGGAAACCTGTCATGCAACAGTAACAGTAACTGTAGCCTGACGCTGAGCAGCTGCAGCCAGCAGGAGAACGAGCAGAAGAATAAAGGTACGGGCCGCCGAGGCTGTAGTGTAGCGATAGCCAACAATA
>NC_056711.1:20087373-20147373 GCF_018831695.1 Puntigrus tetrazona | reverse complement strand
CATGTACGTTTCTGTACAGTTTTACCGTTTTAACCGTAGCGTCTGTGTACATCCTGAAGGTAGAAGCATGTCCATTTTCTCATCCCTTCCTTTGCTTTTCGTTCTCTCTAGGAGTTAGTTTCGATTCGGTTTTTCATGCTTTTCCGTTCCCGTCTTTTGTGTATTTCCGTTAAACTGTGCTTGTTCCGGGTTTTCTTTTACTTTTTCTTTTTCTTTGTTTTTTTTTTTTATAATGTGGTATTTTCCGATCTGTACACGAACTGTAAAGTTTTATGGATCTTTACAAAAATGTTCAGAGATGTTTGTAAAGACGAGCGCGAGAAAGAGAGAGAGAGAGAGAGAGAGAGAGAGGAGAGCGTGTTAAAGCTTAACGGGAAGTTCTATCATATTTATTAAGCTCATCAGAAGATGGACCGTGTGTAATTTATTGTACAAATGTAAGCAGAAAAGCCTTTGAAATAAATGCCATAGTTTGTGACCTCGAATGTCCGCTTTGGTTCTTGTCAGAGATGAGCGACGAACGTGTTCTTCTGAACTAGATCTGCTGGTGGTTCAATCCGAAATATTTTCTGAAGACTCGAACCACGCTGAGAAAGGGACTATATCGTGGAAAAAAAGTGTTTAAATATCTAATAATGAAAAAAAAATTATAATGGGAAAGCTAAGTTTGGAACAGAAAGAAACACACACACACCAACACAGACGGACACACAGAGAGACACAGACAGAGAGACACACAGACAGAGACACAGACGGACGGAGACAGAGAGACACAGACAGATAGAGACAGAGAGACACAGAGAGACAGACGGACAGAGAGAGAGACAGAGAGAGAGACACAGAGACAGACGGACGGACAGACAGACAGATGGACAGACAGACAGAGAGACACACAGACAGAGAGAGAGAGAGAGAGAGAGAGACACACAGACAGAGAGAGAGAGAGAGACAGAGAGAGAGAGACAGAGAGAGAGAGACAGAGACAGACGGACGGACAGACAGACAGATGGACAGACAGACAGAGAGACACACAGACAGAGAGAGAGACAGAGAGACACACAGAGACAGAGAGAGAGAGAGAGAGAGACACACACACATTCTCAAAACTTGAATATAAACTTAATAGTACTGTCAAATGATTAATGGCATCCAAAATAAAGCGTATTGTTTACATGTGTATGTATTTTTATGTATTATTTTTATTGTAATTTGTAGAATTTTATTGTAATTTGTAGAATTGCGCACACACAAAACAAATTTGTTTAGTGTGTGTGTGTGTGTGTGTGTGTGTATATATATATATATATATATATATATATATATATATATTTACACGTGTGTATGCATCTACAATATACATGTAAATAATCTATATTTGTCTGTAGTTATACAATTATACACAGCTCACACACATACATTAGGAAAACATGTATGGAAAACATCACTTATATGGTCTTATCAGGCCAGATTTAGTCTGAGAATATTATAAAGATAATTACTAAAGCACAATTATGTTATTATACTGTGTACTGTTAATTAAAAAGATTGATGCCTGTTATACAAATAGAAATATTTCCGGTAATCACTTTAAAATAAAACTATTTCGAACACTAAATTTCATTCAGGTGAAAAAAATATGTTTTTTGTTTTTCAAGAGAACACTGCGAATGAACATTTACCGATGGATTAGCTAAATAATAATGTTATTGTAGTTAAACTTAAAGCTTTTTTTTTTCATTTTAGTAAAACGAGTTCGATGTAGAGTTGTGCGTACAAAAATAAATCCGAACAAAAGGGCGGGGAAAATATATAGCAGCTACAAAAACAAAGGATTTTCACCTTTTATATAGAATGCCGTATTCCGAGAATCTTTTTCTTTCAGGCGTCTGCAGCGAACACTCCCGCAGAGCTTTCGTCATCAGAGGGGTCCTTCCACCGCTCCGTGAGCACGTGCCCTGCAGAAGCGGCAGATCTCCGTTAACGGCGCCGCGATGATGGGCGGCAAACCGAGCGCGATCGCCGCGGGCGTCTGCGGCGCGATCTTCATCGGGTACTGCATCTACTTCGACAGAAAACGACGCAGTGACCCGACCTTCAAAAGCAGACTGCGCGAACGTGAGTCCCGAGGTCGGAGAGATTAGCTCGCGGGTTACTAGAGCGCCGGTTACGCAAGACTGGTTAGTTTGGCCTCGCCGAGCTGCTGCTTAGATAACGATGCAACGACGCAGTGTCTTTATAACAACTAGCAAGTTAGTCGCGTTCGGGTAATAGACTGTATTTTGATCCCCCGATGAACGCTTCATTGAATCGGTTCGTTTGAATGACTCGTATGAACGGTTCGCCTGTGAGTCATAAGGTGTTCATACCTTCATGATCCGATAGCGGTCTGATCAGTCGATATGAAAGAAATCCGATATAAATATCTGTAGTTTGATCTGCCGTTTTGTTTTTTTGTTTGGTTTTTTTAGGGAGGAAGAAGCAGAGAGCGTCTCAAAATAAATCCGGACTCGCCGAAGTAGGTCAAATATATTATTTAATTTTAATATACTTGGGTTTAGTTCTTATTTGATTTAAATTTTCATTTAAATATATATTTTTTATTTTATTGTAATTTTAATTAATCCTACTTGGTCAGATCTTGTTTGTTTTATTTATTTACAGACTTTTATTTTGTAAATTTTTCCTCAGACTCCTTAGTATCTTCAGCCTCAGTTTTAACATTTTCTCTGGAGCTTTATGAATCTGATCATGTTTAGAGGTTTAAGAATCGTTAATTCAGTAGTATTTGAGAGATTATACATTTTGAAGCATTAAATGACGCTGACCCTCATACAACAAAAAAGGTATTTTTTATTTTTATTTAAATAAGAATAAATACTAAGTAAAATAAAAGGTTTAAAAAAACTTATTCTAAGCAATTTAGATTTTAAAGTTAGAAATTTTTATTTAAATTTTATTAATATTTGATATTTATTTATTTTTGTTTCTTAATCATTTTCTATTTTAGTATTTATTCTATTCAGTTTATGTGGATCTCTTGGTGTTTTAAATTTAATTTGTCTTTTTAAAAATATTTAAATATTATTTTAATATACCTAAGTTTTAGTTCTTATTTTGTTTAAATTTTTTATACAATTTATTTTAATGCATTTTTAATAAATCATACTTAGATTTTTTTTTTCATTTTTTTTTTTTTTTTTTCATTTTTTCTCAAACTCTGTTTTAACATTTTCTCCAGAGCTTTATGAAAGTAATAAAGTTTGATCGTGCACATGAGCTCACCGGCCTTCATCTTTCAGTTGCCAGATCTTAAAGACGCCGCAGCCGTGCAGAAGTTTTTCCTGGATGAGATCCAGCTTGGCGAGGAGCTCCTGGCCCAGGGTGAGATGTTCGTCTCCGTATCTTTTCCCGCAAATGTTCTAGATCCACTCCTCGTGACCTGAAGTGTTAAACGGCCAGATGTTCTCCTCAGGAGACTACGAGAAGGGTGTTGATCACCTGACCAATGCCATCGCCGTCTGTGGACAACCCCAGCAGCTCCTGCAGGTGCTTCAGCAGACCCTGCCTCCGCCCGTCTTCCAGATGCTGCTCACTAAACTGCCAACGATCAGTCAGGTGAGCTCAAAAACACGTGTCGCACCCAGCGCTGCATTCTCTAAAACCCCCCGCTAGCTGCTTGTAGCTTCTGGGATAAGCACGAATGCAAGAGAAAACCCGAGAACTTTCCAAAGCTACGTGTCTTCACTGTGACTACTAGCTATTTCACGTCTTGAACACTGAAGATAGTTGAGAAGAGTTCACCGTTCCATCCGACATGCAGATGAGTTTGGAGAAATGTGTCTCAGTGAGTGGATGGGTGCCGTCAGAATGAGAGCTGATTAAAAACATCAGAATGCTCCGCAGCGCTCCAGTCCATCAGTTAATGTCTAGAGAAGAAAAAATGTTCAAAAAAACTAGCTCTAAAGAGTCCGTGAAGCTTTCCTGATTCAGACCAGACAGCTTTTTCGATGCTTTAAACCGAGGGACTGGAGCGCCGTGTATTACTTTTGTCAGCTGTTTGTACTCTCGTTCTGACGGCACCCATTCACATCCATTGCTGAGACGCATTTCTCCAAATGAGACGAAAAAACGAACTTTCCTGTATCTTGGCTGGCCCGAGGATGGGGGCGTTTTCTGAAAAAAAAAAGAGGTTTTGGTGAACTACTCAGGGTTGCCAGGTATTCACAGCAAAACCCCTCTCCTAGAATCCCGCCCTAGGTGTTCTCTTGTTAAAATTAGCATTTTAGGGGCTAAACTTACACCTGTGTCTTAAACCTGTGGCAAGTGCGACGAAGTATCCCGGTTCTGAGTGTAAAGCGAGGACCTGGCAACGCAGCAACTGTTCCTTTAACGCTGACCGTTTCTCCCGTTCGCAGCGGATCGTAAGCTCTCAGAGTCTGGAGGAAGACGACGTGGAGTGAGCCGGCTGATCTTCAGGTCTCCCCGCTCTTATTTATCACGTTCATTCCCGTGTTCTCATCCCGACCACGGCACCCATGCAGTGTCAGAGTTCATGTAAAGAGGTGTTATATTTTTTATTCCGGACATTCTCGTAACAATCGCGGATCTTTTGGATGCAAACGAAAGCATCGGTTTAAGAGTTGAGTATTTTATTACGGACCCGAAGCCGTTCTGTTTTCACACTCGATGGTTGTTCGTGGCTGATCCGTCTTCGGTGTAATTGTTTTTTGTTTGTGGATCGTTTCGAGTGTTTTGGGCACGTTTGTATGCACTGAACTTAAATTAATTTCCTTTTTTTTTTGTATTCATTAAATACTTTAATGAAGAAGGTCTCCCGTTTGTGTGCTCTTTCCTCTGTCCCTGCGGTGCTCGTCCTCTAGGAGGCAGTGCACACACACACACACACACACACACACACACACACACTATACACTGAAGGGCAGCTCTGAGTTATAAGAGACCTAGGAGGATATGTTAGGATAAAACTCATCTTTCCTGGTTTAATGAGTGAAGATGGTTAACGTACGCATTCATAACTTTTTCATAGAATGGCATACTTTAAAATATTATAAAATATAACGACCACTACATTATATAAACTAGTCGAAATGTGGTATAAATGACAAATGAAAACACTAGAAGTTGTGTGTATATATATATATATATATATATATATATTACACACATATATATATATATATATATATATATATATATATATATATATATATATATATATACACGTGTATGTATGTTTTTTTAAGTCATTAAACTATTTTTTATTTAATTGTAGGTTTTTAATCATTTTGTTTTTTTAAGTTTATTAAACAATTTTGTTTTTCATTTTTTATTTAACTGGGTTTTTATTTTTTTTAAAATATATTTTTAGTTTATTAAACAATTTTGTTTTCCATTTTTTAATTAATTGGGTTTTTAATTTTATTTTATTAGCTAAATATTCCTTTTTGTGCGCTTTTTTTTTTTCTCTTATAAAATGTTTATCTAGATTTTTAGCTGTTTCTGTACTTCTATTAAAACTTATTTTAAGTTAGTTTTGTCAAGGCAACTTTTATAATCTCTCAATTTCCGTCCATTTTTATTTCATTTGACAAAAATACTGTTTGTTTTCAGGTTTTGTCGTTCATATATAAATGCGTTACAGCGATTAGTTAATAATGTCACACAAACTCGCAAAGCTGAAAACTAAAATCCTAACTTTAAAATGCATTCGGTCGATTATAGAAATACGGTAAAATACTAATAAAGCTCTTTTCCAGTTTCTGTGAGCGCAGATGTTTGGAGGTGACGGTGTAGATCTGACTGATGAGAAGGGCAGGATCTTCTGAATGTGTTTATCTGGCTCCGGTGGATAATTGAAGCGTTCGCTGGAGAAATAAATCCACCTTCTGTCCTGTCTGTCCAACGGCGCTCAGGTTTTCCAGGGAATAACGCTGTGGACAGATTTGTAAACGGAGACGGCGGTGGACTCTACATAACACAGGGAACCTACATCATCAAACTCACTCGGGGTCATTTTATTTTCAGCCTCAAACATTTTGTAAAGGAACGCAGGTCTGGTCATGATTGTCATGTTTAAGGTGTAATGATAATCACAATGCTCAGGGTACAATCATAAATACTTAGATATATATATATATATATATATATATATATATATATATATATATAATTGATATATAATTTATTCAGTGATATATATATATATATATATATATATATATATATAATTTTATTTATATAGCGCTTTTAACAACACAGGTTGCATCAAAGCACTGTTATATATATATATATAATTTATATTATTACGTTTGTTTTTTTATAAAACTAGTTTTTATCAATTGAGGTCAAAACCATTTCAGACGAGCCTCAAATAAAACCCAATCCTCACCTTCTTTCTATTAAATGTACGTGTTGGTCACTGCTGCTGTTTCGTTTCTCTGTATGCAAAAGATCATTAATTATCAGGGTTGCCAGGTCTGCTAATTAAAAGTAAAAGCAAACCTCCCCCTCGATCCGCGGCGAGTGTCGAAGTAGCACGATTACGCGGGAAAACTACCTCGTGTTTACAAAAAAAGTCATTGGAACGTAACGTTAAAAAAAACCGCGTAGGGACGTTGCACGCTGACAAACCGGAAACGCCCGAGACGAACTACGCGTAAAGCGGAAGTAGATTTATTGATCCGAGCACGTTAGTTTTATGAATAATACTAATTATCAAGCAACGAATTCATGATTATTAAACCGAACGAGGATATAATCACTGGATTTGCTGACGTTTATCAGGTTAGTGCCAAGCGAGCTGTACTGATTTTATTTTGTTTGTAAAATATATTTGAGAGTTTTCCCGCTTTGCTTTAGTTTTATTCTACCCTCTAAAACGCTGAAGCTGAATTTTCCAGTCCCATCCTTCCACACTTTCGTGTTTTTGAGTTTTGCCTTGATATTTTGCACTGAACTCTCGTCTTATTTCTCTTTTATTTGCTATTTATTTTCGCGCTGATTAAGTCCGAGGTGAACTCGAGTTTGATTGACAGGCGATCAGGCCAATCATAACGCTGCGTCCGACACTTTGTCCGACAAGCGTCCCGGACAGAAGTGTGGAGTTCAAACACGCTTTCATTTGTGCTTCTTCTCTGCTATAAACCGTAAATATGAAAAGGCTTAGTTTTCAAACTTTTTTTTTTAAAGTGCTGCTTAAAATTTGGCTGTACATCGATCTGCCGCTACACCTTAAAGAGGCTAAACAGGTTGCTAAACCTGCTTTTGTGCTCGACTTTGCCTTTTATAAGGTCTCTTTGCTACTGTACGTGATGTCAAAGGATCGCATTCATTACAGACGGTTATTACCGATGCCCTCCTCAACATTTCTCCACCGGTGTAAAGTACTTGAGGTCAGGGCATGAGGGTCTGCTTGGCCTGGGAAAACAGGAGACGTGATATTTCATCCCCTTTTACTCCAGCATTAATTAGTTTGGTTTCGGAGGTTTCTTCACTCAGCAGCAGAGCATCTAATGGCCGCGGCGCAGGAAAGGGTTTGGTCGCTTTGGAAGCTTCCCCGCTGGAAGACAAACACAGGCCTAATTATTTTTATCCGAGTCTGCAGCTGGTTTCTCTCTGTGTTTGGGAAGCTGCCGTCTGCCAAGAGACAGGAACTGGAAAATACTTCCCTAAAAGAGAAAATAAAATACGAAAAGGCGACCGGAGCCAAGAACCGTCGAATAAAAACATAACGACAGACGGTGTGTTTTCCATGAACTCATGCGCTCGCACTGATCCATCCCTTTCTTTCAGAAGACGGGAAGCTGCTGGGATTTGATTTGGGCTTTAAAGGGACGGAGATCCTAAAAGGAAAATCGCCTTTAATTCATACAAATTAAAAGATAATAAATAGCATGAATTAAAGTCGGCGTAACGAGTATTAATTACATTCATTTAAAATATATACACGCATCTGCTCACCAGGGCTGCATTTATTTCATGTAAAAATATATAGAAAAACAACAATATTTTAGAATTAAGTTAAAATGTGAATGTTTATAAAGTGTGATAACTGTAGGGCTTTATGAAATCAATTTTGTAACAAAATATTTTTTTATTGTTTTATTTTTTTTACATCCTAACACACCCAGTTTTCAGGATTGTGTGTTTTCCCCCGGTACTTAATTTCTTTAAAAACTTCATGGGGAAAAAATAATCATGAAAATTACATTTTTGTAAGAGTTAAATTTTTTTCCATTTAATTTTTTTTTATTTTCCCCCCAAATTCTTCCCAAAGTGATCTGCCTTCCATAATAATGGAACTCATTAAATGTATTAATCGGAACCATTAATGTCTATTTAGTTTTTTTCTTTTAATTATTCTTCATATAACATTCATAATAGTTTATTTTTACTTAAATTTTACTAACTAAAATTGAATTAAATTAATGACAATTATACTATTAAACAAGTTAATTAAAACTTTCATTTCAAATATTGCTTTTTTTTATTATTGCTGTGAAAATGTATTATATAATGTATTATAATCTTGATTCCGTTTTAATGGTTTAATTCGATTTTAATAAGCATGTCTTGCTGACCTCAACAAGTAAACTGTGTGTGAATGTGAGTCTATCGTAGTTTCAACAGGGGGCACTGTTGCTCCAGCCTCTCGGTTAACCTCCCTAGCTCTCTCTAGTCCTCGTGGTGTTAACTAGTTTACCACCAGGCTGACGTGATTAAAGGACATCTCTGACAAATGACCCTGTCGTTATATTATTTGTTTATACGGGGCAACTCCACTCCAGAAGCGCTTTGCGCGTTTGCACGGCGGCAGCATGCATCGAATAATCTAATGTGCATGTATGGTGCAAACGTGTTTTATTGGACGTTTTTGACTTTTTGCATGCATGCATTGTGCGAATGCCGCTTATGCTCGCATGCGCGTGCCCCGGCCGTCATGCATGCGTTTCAAAACAGGCCACCAGATTACCACAGACGATCAGAAACGCGTCGCTATGTGCTGTCGTTCAGCCAAATGTGTGTACGTGCCAGTGGAGGAGAGAGAGAGAGAGAGAGAGAGAACAGCCTGAAATGGATCATGGTGCAAGCGAGGAGAAAGCCGAGCGCCGTCATGCCAGCAGGCGCGGAGGAAATGTAAACCGAGTCACAGTCGTGCTAATAATAATGGCGGCGTGTTGCAGGGGCAGCGGCGGGGGGATTTTAATTACCAAAGCAGTCTTAAGCCCTGTGTCATGCCTTGCAAAAAAAAATACAGAAGGGGGAGGAGGAGGAGGAGGGGGGAAAAATCCTTGGCACTTCCTAAAAATAAAGAGAGGTGTACGTGCTTGGAGTGCTAACAGCTGTGCCATCTGATCCAGCACTGCAACTCATTGTAGGGATCAAATCCTCTCACGTTTGACTGCTTTGTGCACCGGATTTAGACCAAATCGGGCCTTTTCGCCCTTGCTGCACGGACTGAGAAAAATGCGGGGTTCCCGCAGAACAGATGCATTCTCGTTCGAAACATTTAAAGCGTCCAGTTTGAGTTGGGCCTTAATCGCGCGCCCTCGCATGCGTTTTGCATTTGGCCTTTCGGCGTGCCCTTTAAATCCGAAAGTGACTTACAAAAGAGAAGCGCAGCATTAACGTGACAAACCAAGTCAAATTCGATAAGATCTCTGAATAAAAGATTGCGTCAGGTTTATATTGCAAAACCAACAACTAACGGTTCCATCTAAAAAAAAAAAAAAAAAAGCGCCATGTATGATTTGAAACGATGGTAAAATCATTGTTTTTTGGGAGAAATGACGCTTTAAAAATCTTCCACAGCAGTCAGATGCAGACAGTTCCCAAACAATGCATGAAGTTCTAAAATGTTTACCTCGAATTCAAGTCACTTCAGATGAGTGCTTCAACGCTTGCATGCATTTCATGCAGTTAAAATTTCATAGGCTATTATAAGTGTGTAAAATATATTATTATTTAACACTGCCATTTTTCTATTTCCTACCGTTACGCATTACTTAAAACTTTTTTAAAAGTCATTTATGCTTTTATTTAAATATTTAAATTATTGTACTCCGCTTTATCGATTTAATTTTGTACTATTTTTACTCCATGCATCAAGCGCGCACTTCGGTTTAAAGAGCGCTGCTCGGGTCCGGGTCAACGAGGTGCCGCGTGCTTTGAAGGTCAGGTTAAATGCAGAGCCGCGTTTCGGAAAGCCTCACGACATGCTGATTGGCTGAAGCTGCAGGAATGCCATTCACCGCTGTAAACCGGGCCGCAGGGGCTCCTCAAATGATCTCGCCACCTTCGAGTCGCTGCATTGTTGACGCTCACCCGGCCCGACGGATCATTACATAGCCGTGTCTAAAAGTGCAGCGCGGCAGATTAAATGACTGCTCCACGCCGGGACGAGGCCTTGAGCGAAAACATTAAAGGCCTAGATGTTTTTCTTCCTCCTCAAAGTGAAGAAGATTATATAAAACTCGAGCTCTGTTCTCCGTCAGCGCTTGTCGGTTTTATCTGACACATCTTGGCAGGAGCTCCCAGAGAAACCCTTCTTTTCTTTTCCCTTCCTTTTTCTATTGTGACGCTTCGAAGCCGAGGAGGTAAACAACAGGTTAAATAAACACCGGTTTTCGTTTTAACCGCCTTCCCGTCTCGCAGCGCCATCCGCTTTGAAATCCCGAGACGGGCCGTGTTGTTTTGCATACTGTAGGTGCTGCATTGACTTGTAACAAATCCTTGCCCTCAGGAGACGCGTCAGGAGGGATTAATGGCGAGGGCGGGACTCCCCGTTTTCTCATTGTCACGGCCCCCAGCCGCTCTGTATTTTTATCCCAGCCGAGCTAAGCTCCTGTTTCCTCATGCCCTGATTCTCCGAGACGAGCTGTGAGGGGAACATGTAAATAATGCATCAGGGGAACTGAAGGCAGCACTGTCGGCCATGATGAGGCGTTCAGCCAACACGCTAGACAAAATAGACCACGTTTTTGTGCTGATTTCTATGCCGTATTGTTTGTTTGATGATATGAACCTAAAAAAAGCACACCAAGAACGATAAGTGTTACGATAAATACAGGATTCTGTTTATTACGAGCGCATACTGTAGTCATGTCATCTTCAAATTAGATGGATTTTCATTGGTCATCGTATGATGGGGAGTGTTTTCAAATAGACCTTTTTTATGTTGTTAACATGATGTTGGGGACTGTTATTTAGACTATACCTGTTAGCTAGTAATGCTGCCTTTGCATGTTGGAGTTATCCTAAATATAAAAATATGAGTTCCTAGTCAGACATTGGACATTAACAGCATTCTTAGTCGTATGTACTACTTGGAAACTCAAGTTTAAGAGTTGGGAAACTTTAGAAGCGGCGTATAAACGAGCTAAAATGGCTCAGAATGCCTTAGCAACTGCATAGCAGTGCCATGGCAACCACCCAGAACATCATAGCAACACTATAAAAAGGGCATAGAAAAATGCTGATACCCCTCATAATATAGCAATGCCTTAGCAACCACCCACAACACCCTAGTAACCAATAGTAGTAGAAGCATGTTAAAACCACTCAAAATATCTTGGCAATCGCATAGCGACACCCTAGCAACCACTCACAACACTATAAAAAGGGCATAGAAAAATACTGATACCCCTCGTAATATAGCAACTGCATAGCAATGCCTTGGCAACCATCCACAACACCCTAGTAACCAATAGTAATAGAAACGTTAAAACCACTAAAAATAGCAATTGCGTAGCAATACCCTGGCAACCCCTTAGAAGAATTTGCACAGAAATATAAAACTGTAGCAAGCACTTACACCATGATAATCACCCACAGCAACCTAGGAACTGTAGTACATAGAAACATGCTAAAACTGCTTAGAATATCTTAGCGATCGCATAGCAACACCCTGGCAACCACTATAGAAACTTTATAGAAAAATGTGAAAGCTGTTTGGAATGCCTTAACGACTGCACAGCAACGCCATGGCAACCACCCCCAACACCTTAGCAACTATGGAAACAGTACATAAACCTATAGCAACACCCTGACAACCACTCACAACACTTTAGAAACTGCACAGAAACACCATAAGAACTGGATAGCAACACCTTGACAACCACCCACAACACTCTAGGATCTATAGTACATAGAACCTTAAATAAACTGCTGAGGATACGGTAGCAACCACCCCCAACATTTTTGGAGGTGCACAGAAACATGCCAAAATCCCTCACAACACCTTAAGAACTGCATAGCAACACCTTGGCAACCTACAGTACATAGAAATATGCTGAAACCGCTCATAATACCATATCAAAAACATAGCAACACCCTGAAAACTATTCATAACACGTTAGAAACTACATAGAGACATGCCAAAATCCCTGGCAACACCTTACCATCCACATAGCAATACCTTGGCAACCAGCCACAACACACTAGAAACTACAGGACACAGACACATGCTATAAAATGCTGGGAACGTCAAAGCAACACGATGGCAGCCACCTACAACCCAGTTTTCACATTTTCTTGCAAAACCGCAGAAACGGTGTCATCGTCAAATGTTTGTTTATCTGGGCTCGCCCGCTGTAAGGGGGACAACTGCAGAAACGGTTTGGATCGGATTCTGGGAACATGATTCGAGCAATTTTTTCCTTCTCGAAGCGGCAGAAGGATAAAGCCGGCGTCAACAATGAGGTCAGTCTTCCCGCGCGGGGACGAGAGCGTGTGATCGTTAGCGCTGAGTAGTCTCAGATTGCGAGCGATCACAGAGACACACAACACCGCTGAACGCATGAATGGGTGATCTGTTGGCGAATGAATGCGGTGCTGTGTGGAGAGCGTCCAATCCCCGCCCGCCGCCGGGCTGCCGATCGATGCGCGCGCACTCGTTAACCCGTTACGCAATTATTGGACACATTTCGGGCTCGCGGGTTCCAGATTCAAGATGGCGGAACGCGCTGAACCCAAAACCCCGGCGAGAGTGCATGAAAGCTGCTCCCAAAGGAAGGATAAAATGGCTTGAAACTGAAAATGGATGCTGGCCTCGTGTTACACGTGCAGCTTTGTCATATGTTTTTTTGAGAACAGAAATGGGATTGTGTCTTTATGAAAAAAGCGTTTAATTGAATCCGATGTGCACTTTTAGCACCCTTCATATCTTAGATATTATCTGCAAACACTTGAAAATATATAAAGCTAATTAAATAAGGTGAAATCAGAGTGCTCAAGTTTGTGCTTAAGTGTATTTGCAATGTCAACAGTTTTTCTTTAAAGTACATTACTTGCGGTCTTGACTCACAAAAAGGAAACATTTAAAGTACTTGATTTATATTAAAGGTATGTTTGTTTTTACATTTAATGTAGATATGTTTTGAGTGAACCAAATCTTAACAAATATGCATTACAGATTCACTTAAGTATGCTTAAACTTACTTAAGTGAATCTGTAATGCATATTATGCTTAATGAGGCAACTTAGAGTACACTTTCATGAATGTTTCTTAACACACTTAAGTAGATTTTAAAAAGTACAATTCATTTTTAATAATTTGCTTTAGTTATTCTGATGCTTGCTGACTAACATACCAAACGTAAGCTTATTTTAAATATAGTTTCATTTACTATGACATTTGATATATTTTACATTTCATCTTCAACGTGAGCTACTAACGCATGCATATTTAAGTGCACTTTAGCCATATTTCAAGGCACGGTTATGAAAGTACTCGTTCCACCAATAAACCAAAATTGCATTTCATTTTAATATAACAAATAATATATTTAATTGCAAATAGCATGCAATTTTAAGTGTCAGAGAACATTAGATACAGTTCACGCTTATGTTTTGAAACTGTATAATTAACATAAACGCTCTGCAAAAGGGATTTCTTCACCTTTTGATGGGTTCTGAACGATTGCTTCTATACTGAAGGGTCACAGCCTGTAAGTATAGAGAAAGCCAACCCACGTCTTTTTGCAAATGCACGGATCTGTTCACGTCTCCCACACGCTTCCAAAGCCGCCTGGAAAGTGCACGCTTTGCTCCTCGCGTATATCTGCTTTATTCAGAGACATCAAGGGACGGATCTCACAGCGGCGGCCCACACGTTGACCCCCGAGGTCGCTCGATCACGTCTGACCCCCTCAACAGCTGCGGCAGACTTCACATTACAGCGCTGGTGTCGTGAATGATGAAGGAGCGGCTCTCCTCGGAAGGAAAACCTGCCGAAAATGTGCTCGAGGTGCAAGATGCAGATGACGTTTCTGCATCGGATTCGGAGAAGTGTGGCGTTGCATCGAGGGATGCTCTGCAGTGAATGGGTGCCGTCATAATAAGCATAATAAGCATTTTGGCCTGAAGCAACATTCTCATGTTAATGACTGATTTGTTTCTTACAAACGAGCAGCTTTTAGCTTCTCCCGATGTTAACTGATGGACTGGAGCGCTGTGGATTATTGTGATTTGTTTTTATCAGACTCTCATTCTGACGGCACCCATTCACCGCAGAGCGTCCGTCGGTGAGCAAGTGATGAAATCCTCCAAATCTGACTTTTCTTGTCGAGTAGTCTCTTTTAGCGAATTTTAATTTTTTGGGGGTGAACTATTTCTTTGAAGTCAACATGAAGTCATGCTCACAACCCAGTGGCACCTATCGACGAATCGCAGACAAACCAGGAATATGTATATATAAAAAAAAAACGCTGATTTTATGGTGACCTTAACAATGCATGCATCGCCTAAATATTTGTCGCGAGGTTTACTGCAATTATTTATTTGCAGTATAGTTTGAAGCAGGTTCTCAAATCAAACAAGCATTGCAAGAAGACCGGTTTTCCATGTGTTTCGGTTGTGTTGCAGAAGCATATTAAAACCTTTCACCCAGAGGGGTTTTGTACATCAGTGAACCTTTGATGTATATTTCTCTTTAGGCCGAGGGACAGCGGGCAGCTTTCCAAACAGCTTATCTTTCTTTGTGGTCCAAGACATGCAAAAATAAACAAGCACATAAAATCAGTTGGAGGGCTTATTGTGTTTTCGAAGTCATAAAGTTGTTTTCGGCACACACTTTCTACTTCAAATGTGCAACTTTATGTTTGGGGTTTTTTTCTTTTTAGTCTAAAACTAATTTCGAAACACGAGTTCAAAGATGGCTGTTTTCTAAAAGCTTTACTTCTGCTAACCCAACCTCATCTTTTCTACTCAGTTTTTCTTTTTCATTCATTCTTCCGTTTTTGTTTTTTTTTTTTTTACATTTGTTTCGTATGAAACTGACGAAATCTTAATCTTGCTTGAGAATTTTCCAGAAGTGAAACCTGAAGTTTGACTTCCTGAAGATGAAATGTTTTGTAGTATTTGCAGTGGCTCTGTTCCTAAACCTAGAGCTGCTGTCTACCGTTTACATTAGTAGCTCCCTTCTAAGGCGGCATTCTCATAAGTGACCGATATGGAACTTTCTGTGTAGGTGCATCATACAAATAAAGTCTTAAAGAGACGGTGCACTCCAAATTAAAATTGTCATTGTTTTGTTTTTTGACAGTAGTTTTATTTTGCACATATAGATTTTTATTTATATATATATTTATATATATATATATATATATATATATATATATATATATATATATATATATATATATATATATATATATATTATTGTATTATATATATATATATATATATATTTATTGTATTATTTTATATATATATAATTATATATATATATATATATATATATATATATATATATATATATATATATATATATATATATATATATATAATTGTATTATTTGTTTATATATATTTATTATTATTTATTATTATTATTATTTTTTTTTTTAAAGATGTATAGTTTTTCTTAAATGTATACATGCATAGGTTTGTATTTATACACATGTATTCGATGTATATTTATTATATTAACAAAAACATTTATTTTGGATGCGATTAATCCAGATTCATCGTTTAGACTTGCAACTATCCACTTTTCACCTACTAAAATCTACTTTAGAAAGTTTTATGTCTCGTCCAGATTAAAATGGCCCTACACTGTATGTTTTAGGACAGAGCCACATACAGTGCGCCATTATTTCATAATTAATTTTTGTTGGGTTTTTTTTCTTCTATGAAATGCATTATCTCTATTATTTCTGTTCTGAATGCGTCCAGCCCTTCTGTGAGATGTAAATGCATGCAATGATCAAGAACATCTCGGTTATTGGATGAACATTCTCCTAAGTAGGCCATTATATAGAGGAAGGGCACCGATGCAGCTCTGAGTCACGCTAATCTGATGTGCAGAAAATGACCTGCACAAATTGGGTTAAAACGGGCCTGTTTGGAAATGCTCTCTCGTTGTTGTAACGGGATACGCGTGTCTGAGAAGTAGACCTGGCAGTGCACCCCTCAGCTTCCCGTCTTGAAACCTTACGCTCCTCTTATGAGCAATTAAATTAATCCAGAGGAGACAACTTTAGTGTTGTGAAGGAAGTGGCTGAACTTTGCAGGGAGGCTAACTCGATTGCTATCGATTTTGAACGGCTTCGTCTGAAGGATTTCGTCCATCAGCGCGTCTTGTTAGGCGCGGAGGCCGGAGGAGGGAAGCGATGATGTCATTTCCTTTGAGATGAGGCCTGTGGGATGACATCATCTGTTGTTTCTGAGCTCCTAACGGTTGAGGTTTTTCTATTGCGTTGCATGAAAACTCGACGTCCTTGAGGGCACTTACTCTGTCTGTTAACTTCATAACGAACCTTATGGCTGTTTTAAACCTGAAATGCGTCTGATGGAAAATAAAAGCAAAAGAACTGGCAATATTTGCTCAGAAAAGCTTGTTAAAGTTCTCCGGCTTTTGATTGGTGTAACATGCATAATAACTTTCTGACTTGTATGTTGTATGTTGCGTTATGTTGAACCTTTGCTAGGAAATCTACATTTACACTAGCTAATATTGTATTGTTTTTGCACCGATTCGAGTTCGGATTACTTACTGACTTTCATTAAGGTTTCTTTTGATTCAGAAACTAAGGAGAACATATATACAGGTCATATTTCACCATAAAATCAAAACAAATTCATTATGAGTGTGTGCATTGTAACATCTTTTAATGACAGTCAAGTATTAAATCTTCACTATTATTAAAATTATTAATATTTTTAAATGAGCAATTACTAAATTTAAGGTAAAAATTAAAGTTAGTAAATGTTTGTATATATATATATATATATATATATATATATATATATATATAAATATATATATAAATTTTATTTTATTTTTTCTGTTTTAGCTTTAATGGAAAATAAAGTATTATTAATAATAACATAAATGGATAATGATTGGTTCAGTAGTATTTCATCTTTAATTTAATTTCATCATTGCAACATTTCTAGTTTTTAGTTTTTTTTTTTTGCTGTAATAGCAGATTTTATTTAATTTTTACTGTATTGCAAAAAAAACTAAACGGTAATTTAAAAGTTGCTATATACTAAAAGTAGGTAAAGGCAGTACATTAGCTGTATCGACAGTATATGCGTTTTAGTATTTTTGAGAGAAAGCAATCTTAATTTTTATTTCTTTTAAATAGGTTTAATTTTATACGAAATCTTTCATTTGCTTTGCGGCGTGTTTATTATTGACGGCTTCGCAGAGATCCCTCGATCCGTCTGATCTCCGAGCGTGTTCAGTACATTAGCGTCCGTCCCCGGCTAATCTTGGTCAAATACTCCACATGCTCTGGCTTCTCGACTCTGGTGGGGAATCAGCTCGGGTCTCTCCGGGTTCTGGGGCCTGTAATGATTACATTAGAGGAGTCTGACAGACAGTCTGGGCCGGTCGACTCTCCCCGAGCGAAGGTAGGCTTTGGGATATGAATAATGGATGCGCTGAAGTAGAAGCAGAAAGACGTGGGCTGACTCTTGAACACACAGTGCCCTCCGTTGGGAAGGGTGAAAGTGTCTTATGTGGAAAAATCGCTCTTGTGTTGAAGTGTTTATCGCAGCTGCTGTTAGGGAGTCTATAGCTAATCACCCGCTCCTTCTAAGAGACGTTATTCAGAGCCGTTTTTAGGCCAGAAACATGAATACAAATGCGTTTGCAACCAGATTGTAATAGCTTCCTTCAAATAAGATTAGCGAAATATCATGTTTGTGTATAGATCTCTTCATTCACAATAGCCCTTTGATGCTAATAGTGTCCCTGTAATAAATGATTTTTGAAAATTGAGGTTTATGCATCATCTGGAAGCTGAATAAAGAAGCTTTGTTTGTGCTGCATTATAAAAAAGCTAAAAAGCGCTATTTTTTCTATATTAGTTAACAATAACAGACTTGACTCGCTAGGATTTTAACTGTATTTAAATTTTACTATATTGCAATAAACATTACTCGCTTTTATTTATGTTTTTTATCATATCAATCATTCAAGTCCTTGCACGCAGAGTACATGTTTTTTTTGTTCGTTCTTATCAACATGCTTGTTATGGATGAGAAATTGCAAAAACTGATGACAGACGAAAGTTTCAGACCCGACGTGAGGTGAGGTTGTATTTTTATTGTAACATGCAAAAAATTTGGACCGTGTTCAATGACCTTTACTTAATTTTTTCCTCACATACTAGGATGCTCTTTTAACACACCTTTATTTTTGTGGAAAAATGAAATGCCCCTGTTCAAATGTTAGGGCCAGTTATATTACTTTTGTATATATTTTTTGTATATATATTATTTTTTACGGTTTAAAAAAGATTTTTACTTTAAGGCAGAATGCATTAAATTGATTTTAAGTGTTTTCTGGCCTCAAACAATGAAAATTAAAATGTATAATTGACAGTTATCATAGGGAAATAACAATAAGCAAAAAAAAAAAAAAATCCAGCTTTTACAGTAAAAATTATAATAATATTATAATAATAATAAAATTATAATAAATCTCAAGACTTTCTTTACTGGAGCTTCTTATTTTTACTGTATTACAATAAAAATAACTTTAAAATTCTTTCTAAGAAATTCAAGATTCTTTCTTTTTTAAAAAAAAGTAATACTTTTATTCAGCAGGTGTGCATTAAAATGCAATGATATCTGTGATCTTACAGTAGATTTTGTACAGTAGACAATTGTTTAAATAATCCTGAAAGGTAAAATGTTTTTCACGGTTTCGTCAGCACAACGGTTTTCAAGATTGTTTGTCAGAAGTGTTTCAGTATGTTGGAATATTTCTGAACGATCGTGTGACGCTGAAGACTGGAGGCATGATGCTGAAAATCCAGCTTCGACCACAGAAATAAATTGCATTCGAACAGATATCCGCATAGAGAACGGTTATTTAAAATAGTAATAATATTTCACAATTTTTACTGTATTTGTGATCAAATAATCGCAGCCTTGGTGAGCGTAGTGACCCGCAGCGGTCGTGTCAGACATCACACGTCAGTAGATTTCGTGAATTGTTGATTATGTTAAAGGTGCGTTTGCGTAATCGCTTCCACCTTGAACTGACTTCGTATTTTACTGTTATTGTGTTGCCAGCGCTGATCTTTCCACACAAACCGGCACAAAGCCGCATTCCACCATTCCATGTTTGTGAATTCCGTTGTCATGGCAACCGGGCTAAATGTGGCCACTGGCACCACGTTGCCAAGTAACAGCTGAGTTATGAGCAGGGATGAGGCAGACGTGAAGGATGTGTGAAGGGTTTCTGCAAAGCGGCAGCGTCTCTTACGCGCATGAGAGGCAGATAAAAACGCTCCTTGGGCGCGAGACGTGTCTGAGATGCTGGATTGGCAGCGGGAATGTCTTTTATGTTTGTCCCGGTGAATGTTTGTGATGTTTGCGTAGAGCGCTCGAATCCCCCGGTGACTTTATTCACTGCGGATAACACTTACAAAACAAAACACCGTAAGAGCTGTAGTGAAGCTGTAGTGATGCCAGACAGGTTTAATTAGAATCAACATTCATACAACATTCATATATAATGTAATATAATATATAAAAAAAAATAAATAAATATATATATATATATATATATATATATATATATATATATATATATATATATATATATATATATATATATATTAGTTTTAATTTACTCTTTATATATTTTTTCATACCAAATTTTAATATTTTAGTATTTATATCTTCTGCTATTATTTAAAAAAAAAAAAAGATTAATTAATGACGTGACGTTATAGGCAGTGCTATTTTGCAATTATGTACTAGTTTAGAATTACGTAATGTTTTTAAATGGCTTTTATTTTGATGCTTTCTTCTTTTATTTTAATTTTAGTTTGTCGTTTTTCTTTTGTGTTTTACTAAAAGTCTTTCTATCTTTTAGTTTTAGTTCAGTTTAAAATGCTAAGAATTTTTGCTAAATGCAGAGACCGTTTAATTTCTAAAACTTAAGTTTAGGTTTTTAATTTAATGTTTTATTTTTTTTGTGTGTGTGTGTGTGTGTGTGTGTGTGTATGTGTTTGTTCGTACTTCAGTCTTCAAATTAACAAAAAATCTTATATTTTAACAATAACAGTGCTGTCAAAAACAACTGCCACTGTTATAAATATTTAAAATAATCTGTTTGCCTGTAGCTTGCTTCTGTTTGCAAAAATTAATCTACAATATTATGTTGAAATCAATAGTTGTTTTTCCATCAAAATGATGTCACTCATTGGAGGATGATGGGATTTGGGTTTAAGGGATTTGATCGAAAACTTCATATTAAAAGAAAATTCTGTTGCTCTTATATTTTATCCTATATATTGTATACGCATGATGGAGACATGAGAATGTAGAAGTGAAAATGAGATGTTTGCACCAAACCAAAGCAGAAGAGCTTATTTTCTGAAGCAGTGGAGATGTTTGCGTACATGCTTTCTCTTTCAGATGAGATATTTCTGTTTGATGTGTGTAGAATCTGTCGATTTTATATGATGAGGTTTTTGCTTCGAGGGGAATTTCAAACACCCTTTGCATTATTGCAAAAATAGTTTTAGCTTGGGAAAACACCTGCGAGACTTGAGTCAGATGATGAAATGCACATGGGACTGCGCATGGTTTCATAATCGCTCGCTCTCTCTCTGTGTGTGTGTGTGTGTGTGTGTGTGTGTGTGTGACCTCATAAGAGGCGAGCTGCCCAGAAATTCATAGCTGACTCATTTCGCTGTGACCGTTTATCTTCTCTGAAGAGAAATCCGCTTCTCAGCTCGACAGTGAACAGGGAATGTCCGTCTTTTGAATGTCTGCAGATTGAGAGTAAATGTCAGGCTGCTTGACAGAAACGCCATGGACTAAAGATTTTCTGAAGTAAATACGAATGGTGCAAAACACTCCATGATTTGCATTCAGCCTGCAGTTCAGTGTTCTGAGTGCTTTCTAGGCCTTAATATTTTGAATTGGCTTTTGTTCTATTTGTTTAGTTTTATGTGCTTTTCTCATTTGTGTGTTTAAAATATTTATGTATTTCAATTTCAATTATTTTGGTGTTAGGAATTTTACTAATTCAATTGAAACGTATTTTGGTTAGCTGCAAAGGAAGCATTTCTATTATAACTAAATATATATGAAATGTTGCTAAGGGTATTTGAGAGGTTTCTAGGGTGTTACTAGGGTGTTCTGGTATTCTAGATTGTTCTGAGGAGTTTTGATGTTTCTAGGGTGTATCTGAAGGGTGTTCTGAGGTATTTGAGAGGTTACTGTGGTGTTGCTAAGGTGTTTGAGAGGTTTCTAGGGTGTTCTGGGATGTTATCGGTGTTGAGAGGTTTCTAGGGTGTTACTAGGGTATTCTGGCTTGTTGCTGAGCAGGTTTAATGTTTCTAGGGTGTTGCTAAGGGTTTTTGAGAGGTTTCTAGGGTGTTACTAGGGTATTCTGGGTTGTTGCTGAGTGGGTCTGAGGTTTCTAGGGTGTTCTGGAATGTTGCTAAGGGTATTTGAGAGATTACTGTGGTGTTGCTAAGGTGTTTGAGAGGTTTCTAGGGTGTTCTGGGATGTTGTTATTGGTGTTGAGAGGTTTCTAGGGTGTTACTAGGGTATTCTGGCTTGTTGCTGAGCAGGTTTAATGTTTCTAGGGTGTTGCTAGGGGTTTTTGAGAGGTTTCTAGGGTGTTACTAGGGTATTCTGGGTTGTTGCTGAGTGGGTCTGAGGTTTCTAGGGTGTTCTGGGATGTTGCTAAGGGTGTTTGAGAGGTTTCTAGGGTGTTACTAGGGTATTCTGGGTTGTTGCTGAGGTATTTGAGAGATTACTGTGGGTGTTGCTAAGGTGTTTGAGAGGTTTCTAGGGTATTCTGGGTATGTTGCTGAGTGTGAGCTGAGGTTTCTAGGGTGTTCTGGGATGTTGCTAAGGTGTTTGAGGGTTCTAGGGTGTTACTAGGGTATTCTGGGATGTTGCTGAGTGGGTCTGAGGTTTCTCTAGGGTGTTCTGGGATGTTGCTAAGGTGTTTGAGAGGTTTCTAGGGTGTTACTAGGGTATTCTGGGTTGTTCTGAGGGTGTTCTGGGATGTTGCTAATGGTATTTAAGAGATTACTGTGGTGTTGCTAAGGTGTTTGAGAGGTTTCTAGGGTGTTCTGGGATGTTGCTAAGACTGTTCGAGAGGTTTCTAGGGTGTCGCTACGATGTACTTTTGAGCTCAGAGAAGAGCTGAATAATGGCATCCACAGTGACCTTGTTTATCTCGCTCAGTGTACCGACCCTGGATAAGAGAAGAACACAATATAAGCCTTTACAAGCCTTTCCACCTAAACTCACACTGATTCAAGGTCTCTATGGAGGATGGCTCAGGCTGAATGAACTACAACACTTAAAGCAGTAAACCACAAGAGAGCATGTTACTGGAATATTAATACAGTATACATATTTTACTACGCTATATATACAGTATATATATTTATATTTTGATATATATATATATATATATATATATATATATATATATATATATATATATATATATATATATATATATATATATTATATTATTATAATACTTAGTATTGTAAGACTAAAATGTAACTTATTTTGGGAAATATGTACTAATGCTATGATTGTTTTTAATATCTGTAATCATTTTGATTGTTACTGAATTTGTTCAATACTAACATCAAATGTCTTAATTAAATTAAAAGTAAAATATGAAAATGGCTCACAAAGCTGGCTAAATGGCAATTTGTTCCAGAGTGATCAAATTGGTTTTATTGTTTAAGTAATACTAAACTATTATCGAACGACAAAGTTATATTATTAAAATATTTACACATTTATAACAACTACATTTTTTTTAAATTATTTGAATCTGGCTTGTTGCCGAGCTTTGAGGTTTCTAGGGTGTTCTGAAGGTGTTTGAGAGGATTCTATGGTGTTGCTAAGGTATTCTAAAATGTTGCTAAGGGTGTTTGAGAGGTTTCTAAAGTGTTACTAGGGTATTCTGGCTTGTTGCTGAGCGGTTTTGATGTTTCTAGTGTGTTCTGGGATGTTGCTAATGGTGTTCGAGAGGTTACTAGGGTGTTGCTAAGGTATTCTAAAATGTTGCTAAGGGTGTTCGAGAGGTTTCTAAAGTGTTACTATGGTATTCTGGCTTGTTCCTGAGCGATTTTGATGTATCTAGGGTATTCTGGGATGTTGCTGCTAAGGGTGTTCGAGAGGTTTCTAGGTTGTCGCTACGATGCACTTTTAAGCTCAGAGAAGAGCTGAATAATGGTTTAGTTTAGTAAATAATACTTAACTATTATTGAATGACTAACTTGTATTAAATATTTACACATTTATAACAACTACATATTATATAATTATTTGATTCTGGCTTGTTGCCGAGCTTTGAGGTTTCTAGGGTGTTCTGGGATGTTGCTAAGGGTGTTTGAGAGGTTACTAGGGTGTTGCTAAGGTATTCCGAGATGTTGCTAAGGTTATTTGAGAGCTTTCTAAAGTGTTACTAGGGTATTCTGGCTTGTTGCTGAGCGATTTTGATGTTTCTAGGGTGTTCTGGGATGTTGCCAAGGGTGTTTGAGAGGTTTTTATGGTGTTGCTAAGGTATTCTGAGATGTTGCTAAGGGTATTTGAGAGGTTTCTAGGGTGTTGCTAAGGGTGTTTGAGAGGTTTCTAAAGTGTTACTAGGGTATTCTGGCTTGTTGGTGAGCGGTTTTGATGTTTCTAGGGTGTTCTGGGATGTTGCTGAAGATGTTTGGGAGGTTTCTATGGTGTTGCTAAGGGTGCTCGAGAGGTTTCTAGGGTGTTCTGGGATGTTGCTAAGGGTGTTCGAGAGGTTTCTAGGGTGTTCTGGGATGTTGCTAAGGGTGTTCGAGAGGTTTCTAGGTTGTCGCTACGATGCACTTTTAAGCTCAGAGAAGAGCTGAATAATGGTTTTAGTTTAGTAAATAATACTTAACTATTATTGAATGACTAACTTATATTATTAAAATTAACAACTACTACGCATTTAATTAATTTGATCTTTATACGCGGGACTTTCATTAGAGATGGTTAATTTATATTTTGATTTCACATTGACCGAATGGGATTGTAGTATTTATGACAAAACAACAAATGTATTTGACTTATTATTATGCAACGCATCGCTTGCTCGCCGTTATAACAAACGATTAAATCCCGTGTGGAATAAAAGGATTTCACGAGCCGTCTTTGTTTCTCACAGAAAGAAGGCTGGTTTAGTGCTGGGATTCAGCTCTACAGAGACGCAACAACAACAACAACAATGAAAGAAGTAAAATAGAGACGTGGATGTGTGGTGGGCTTTATATAACCGCAGTTGCCGTTGGCGATTGTGCAATGCGGCGCTGCAGTCGCTGCTGATGTAAACAGAGCCGGCTCATGATTCCAGGAGACTCCAGCCATGAGCTTTGATGCAGATGGCCTACTTTCATAAATCAGCGGCGAGTGGGAGGGGGAGCAGAACAAGGCTCAAATTGATGTTTCCAGCACAGCTGCAGGCATCAGCTGACTTCGCCGGCTCCCTTCCCCCCGCGTTTATCTGCTTAAACTGTGACCTTTCTGTTCCCGATCGCGCCCGCTCCTCCTCCGTCAGGCCATCCAGATCCGCCTCATGCCAACTCCGGCTCGGGTTCTGCTGATACAGTGACCGTTATTTACTTTCACTTCCTGTTTCCTCTCTATCTGCGTGCAGCCATCAGCAGTGTTTATTCCTCCGCTGCGGTACTTTGGCATTCACAGAAAGTGAAGACGGAGAGTTTGTTAACCCTTCTTCTCCCTTCGTTGATTCGATACGTCAGTATTTCATAGTCGTGCTTCGGTACATTTGATATAATCTGCATGTTCGAGGTTCTCTGATGCAGGGTTCATTAAACAGGTCACGCTAAAAAAAAAAACTACCTGAAATACAAATTAATAAAATACTTGACATTTAAAGAGACGTGAACATTTTAAAAAAGAAAACAGTCAATAAAACATTCATTTTAAAAAAAAAAAAAAAAAAAAAAAAAAAAAAGTTTTCATTTTAAATCTGAACAAAAATGACATTAATTTATATTAATTTTATTTTATTTTTCAATTTAGCTCCATTTTGATTAGTGCAATGAATTGCATCTAAAAAAATTGGTTCACATTATATATGCTTACATTGTAGAATTATTGTGTGTGTATATATATATATATATATATATATATATATATATATATATATATATATATATATATATATATATATATATATATATATAAACAAATATATATATACACACACATTTTATATATATATATATATATATATATATATATATATATATATATATATATATATATATATATATATATATATATATATATATACAGTATATATATATATATATATATATATATATATATATATATATTTATATATATATTTATATATATTTATATTTATGTATGTATATTTTTATGTGTGTGGGCATGCATTTGTTTGTATTTTATGATGATAAATATATGCATGTTAATGGATGTAAATATAAACAAATATTACGGGAACCATTTCGTAGTACCCGAACTAATTGATGTTCGCAAAATGATGGTTCCAGGAACTAAATGAACCACTAAAAAGACCCTAATAAAACATTTCTCATTTTTAAGTACACACTAAAAAAACTCTTTAAATACAAATTAATAAAAGTACTTGACATATATAATATGAGACATTAAAGTAAGTAGTACATATAAGTAGCCCTATAGTCATTTTATTTTATTTTATTTTATTTTATTTTATTTTTTTATTTTAATTCAATTTAATACAATGCAATGCAATACAGGCCTTCACAGTTTTTATTTTTAATCAAATAAATGCAGCCTTGCTGAGCAGAAACATTAATCTAAATCTCACAGTATAGTGTTTGTATTAATTTAATCAATGTTTCAAACTCTGTCGATGCAGTTCTGTATCTTAGTTGAATAGGCTTTCCCAGCCTCCTGTTAAAATCCCTTCGAGTAGACCGTTTCTTCACGACGTGATCGAACCAAACAAATACCAGCATGGCATCTCTATTTATTCATTTTTGGGCAGCTCATCCAGTATTGTTCTGAGCGCAGCCCTCTCTTCTGCTCTCATCCCGTCTCTCTTTAGTGGGCCTGTGTGTGGAGTTTCAACGCTTTAACTTCTCCATTGATCTCATCGACGCACGCCGAGCTCTTGAGATGAGTCTCTCCTCGGGCTTCAGCTGATTCAGGCTCTGTTTCCACGTAGCTGGTGAACGGCTGGATCAGTGGAAATGCTGAATGAGTGTTTTTGCTCGGGCAAGACGGGGATGTTTCCCCAAATCAAGGAGAGGTGTATGAGCCGCTAGAAATCATTTCCATATTAAAGAGCAAAGCAGCGAGCGTGCAGGAAGCGATCAGACTCGCACGCGCTACATGTTATAAACCATAAGATGAGTTTCATTAAAGCGGAGTCACATACAGGCATTCGGTGTCTATTTTTAGACGGCCTGCATGTTTCCTTCTTCTCGTTGCGTACTTTACAAAAGCGAACGCTTTCCTCGGTTTCCCCTTGATAATGAAAGTGAAAGTGGGTTCGTGGTTTTAAAGAAGTTAAAGCTGCTTTATTTATATTTCGGATTAAAAATCATCACGAAGTTCGCAGTTTTTTTGTTGTTGGGCTGATGTGCTAAAACAAATAAAAATGAATAAAAACTGTATATACATATCTTATAAAATGACATGTACAAAAACACAATAAAATGACTAAAAATATAATGTTTTTTTTATTTTTTAAATGTAATCATAATCGCACTAAAATAGTGGTGATGTGGTGATTTGTGATATTTAAACGGGTAAACAAATTTATATTGTTTTTATATTGAACTGCACGATTTGGACAAAAATATTATGTTGATGATTTTTGTCATTTTACATTTGTAATTTATTTATTTATTTTTAAATAAAAATAAGTTTGCTGTTTTTATAGGGCTGTGCTGTTCTGTGATGTTCTATATCAATATGACTAATATATATATATGATAATATTATATTAATTATAGAGAAAAATATTATTCAAATAATAGTTCGAGATATTACTATTTTTAATATTTGATATTATATTTTTTTTATTTGATTTGATATTTTAATATTTTAATTAAAATGCAGTAATAGTAATAAATGTATGTATAATATTTTTGTCAACTTATTCTTACTCAATAATAGTTGTAGTAATTTCTTTTATACATTAAAATTGTTTTAATATTTTACTGTAAAATCAAGTGTTAAGAACTACTACTAATAAAATTATTATTATTATTATTATTATTATTATTATTTTTTTATTTTTTTTTTTTTATTTTACAGTACAACTGTATAGTCACAATACTAATATTTATGGTCGTCTTAATGTCTTCATTTAAAGCTACTTTGGAAGATGCTGGGCCTTTTGCTTTTCGTGAATTTCCACAGTGAAGCTAATTTGATTTAAACCATAGTTTATTAAGCAATTTTATTACTATGAATTGTGTGTTTACCTCAGTGCTGCCAAAGGGGAAAAATCGTACTGTCTGAAGTTTGTTTATAGCTGTGGTGGTTTCTAGTATGGAGGAGGGGAGAGATCGCAGCTCGCAGGCCGAATGTCAACCTCATGACTAACCTAAAGCCATATTTCCATTCAGCTGGTTTAGACTCAGAATGGAAATGAGAGACTTCCCCTTTAAGACGCCAGCCGCAGGGTTATGAGGTCAGGAGAAGGTGTTCGCGATATGAGTCATCAGTCATCCTGTGTGTGTGACTCATGGATGAAGTAAACACACACACACACACACACACATATATAATCAGCTATATGATTCTGCAGCGATGCATGCTGGCTTTCTCTTGTCATGCTTTGAATCGATTGGGCTGCTCACTAGACTGAATGGAAATGCGGCTGGAGGGGGAAATGTGTGTTTGTATGAGTGGGCAGCACTCATGGGAGCACAGATGGGAGAGGTCTGACGTGTTGCCAGCGGTCACTAACCCCTGCCGCGGTACGGAGCATGCTCAGTGAGGCCCGCTCGGGCGACGACCGACTTCTGGTAAACGCCACAAAACACCGCCCCTCTCTTCGTCTCTTCGCCCCTTCTATCCTGAATGCAAATATCCATATTATAAGCGCTCCTGTTCTTTCAAAACACGTTTGGGTCAGTTGCGCACGTGTACGCGGAGTCTGAAATGAGCCGTTGCCGTGGCGACACGGAATGCTGCGCTCAAAAAGATTCCAGAGTTTGGTGGAATTCCGTGGTTACCATGACGCTAACCTTTTGTTTAGAGTCCGTCTTGTTTACACAAACCAAACTCTGCTCGAAATGGCTATTAGCGTGGAAATTATGCAGGAAAGCATGATATTTAGTCATGTTTTCTAAACAAGTGATCTCATTTCCTGAGAGCGCATCGGTGGACGCCCACCCAAGTGTTTTTGCTAACACTTTATTCCATTAATTTTGCCACTACATGTCAACTAGAAGTCATTTTTTATTCTAACTATAAACCTACCCTTAGTAGGCATGTAGTTACAAATTAATGTGAATTACAAAGTTACAAAGTTACTTATGTGTAGTGGAATATTTAAAGTGGATTATCAAAACATACAAGTGTATTTTTTTTCTATAGGGAGGTTTCATTCAAGAGTCACTAACCATGAACCAAACCAGTATGAACATGGGTTTGGATCAAAACAAGTACTTGGTTGAAAACTGTACTTAACATTTTTAATGAGGGAAAGAACTACAATCCCATGAAGCACTGCAAATGATGTAATCGAACGAAAAATCGCAGAGAGAGATAAAACTATTGATATCAAAGAAGAAACTAAAAAAAATGCATTTTAAAGAATTTAAATGCAGCTCTGTCAAAAATTATGTAATGCACCATTGTTAAAAAATAATGAGCTAACTATTGATTTAACGAAAGCATATTCAACCGATTTAACCATCTCTAAGATCGTGTCTCTAATGGTTTATGAGTTTTTGTTCAAAATCGTTTCCCCTATAAAGCAAATGAATGGGATCCATCTGTAGCGCTCTCTTTCTTTCTTTAGGGTTTTGGGGTTCGTTCAAATTCGTCACCCTAACTATTATTATTAACTATTAATATTAGTAGTGATATCTGAGTTTATCGGCTGACTAGCTAGTAAATAAAAATGCATATAAATAGTACACCAAATAAAAACAAAAACTTGTGGCATTGATGAGCAAAAATGGACTTTGGCATGGATATACTGCGCAGTCTTCATCTACAACATTTGTGCACATCTACATATATTTGGCCTCTACCTCACGACCCTAACACTCCAAGTCCATTTCCGCGTATAAATACAGCGGGTTTTCGTTTTTTTTGCTGTGCTATTTATACATACGTTTGTTCGATCGGGTAGAAAGGTTAACACGCAACCAGCCAACAGATGCTAATGTTCCCGTTAAATTATAAAAAGTGAATATTAGGGAAATGTTACGGTTACTGAGCGTTCAGTGACCTTTAAAAGCGTCTCCGAAATAAAACCTTATAAGTTTGAAGTCATTAGTAAATACTAGGTAACTTCCGTTAATGTTAAAGATGGTTTGTTCGTGACCTTGAGAGAACCTCGCCGGATCATCCCGAGAACGGTTTCCAGGGCAAACGGGATATTCAGGGTTAACACTTTACACCAACCATAAGCGCAGGTTTTCTAGGTCAGCTGTGTTTGGGGGTGCAGGGTGTCTCCCACCGTCTCCACACGTACTTCCACTGCTTTTATCAGATTCCCAGACTATTCCCGTCTAGCACCAGTTGAGCTGATGGGAATATTAATCTGCATGCGGCGCCGAGAGAAATGATGACTCTCTCTCAGTTCATCTCCTTTCGAGCTCCAGTTGAGATCTCCAAAGTGTCTCTTCAATCGGTATCTCAGACGTTTCTCATCAGATTTCCTCGCGTTCGTTCAATCGATGGATGTTCTCATTGATTGAGAACCACTGACTCGTGTGTGTGTGTGTGTGTGTGTGTGTGTGTGTGTGTGTGTGTGTTTTTGTTCTCCTGGTTTGTCATTTCGGGAGAACAGAGTTAAATACGTGTCTGTTGAATCGTTTCTTTATTGCAAACATGCTTGCCTTTTGTTTATGTTCTGTTTCAACAGCCACTGAAACCCTTTGGCGGTTTGTTTGTGTGTGTGTGTGTGTGTGTGTGTGTGTGTGTGTGTGTGTGTGTGAGGGGGAGGGGAATGTGCTGCTTTGAATGTTTGAGCGATAACAAAGCGATGCTTCCATGAGGTCATGTGTTGCTGACAGGGCCTGTGGTTTAACTGGGTGGGGATTTTTCTTTTGGACTTCCCTTAATGTGCTCATATATCCACTGCTGGCCCAGTTTTTCTGGCTCTCTCACTTTCTCACTTTCACAGTAACTGTAAAAGCTGCGGTTAAGCTACAACCATGAGGCTGTACTGAGACATGCGTGCCGCCCATAAAAACGTCCATTTATCAGAGACGAAACCGCACAGATAAACGGCATACGAATACAAGACATGACAAATGTGCACCGTTTTTATATACGCAGACAAATATGTATTTATAGGCCAATCTAGCGCGTCGTCATGACAGAATTACAATTTTATTAAAAGCATTTTTACACACAGAAAAAATGTAAATGGCATTCAGCACTGATTTTTACAGCATGCATGAATAAAGCGAACTGTGTGTATTAATATATAAATATACACAGTAAACACAAATCATGTAAATAACAGTTAATTTTGGATGCATTAATTAATCGATTTGACAGGACAAAAATAAATAGCGTCTACATACAGGGGTATTTATTTAGTTTAGAAATAAACTAAAACAACTGATATGTTATTAAATTATGCAAATTTAGCAACTTGTTTATTTAGTACTGACCTGAATAAGATATTTCACATACAATACGTTTAGAAAATAATAGATGAATTTATAAAAATGACCCCGTTCAAAAGTTTTCAAACCTTAATAGTACTGTATTGTGACCTGAATTATCCACAGCTTTTTTTTTCTACTGATAGCTTTTATTTACTGTTTTTGTTTACTTTTAATAAATAAGTTTATTTACATTTTTATGTAAAAAAATGAATAAATAATAATATATATATATATATATATATATATATATATATATATATATATATATATATATATATATTATATATATTATTATTATTATTTATGCATATATATATATTATATATATATTATATTTATATATATATATATATATATATATATATATATATATATATATATATAAATATATATTTTTTTTTTTTTTTTTTTTTTGGGAACCAAATTAGGCCTTATCTACACACTAGAATATCATAGAAATCAGCTCTTCCTCATGAACTGTTACAGCTTCTGTTTTTTTGGGGGTTTTTTTTGTTTACTGATAGGCCTAGTTGTTCTTGAGGTCTCTTCTTTGTCCTGAACAGTTGAACCGCCTGCTATTCTTTTGGCGTTCCAGCATTTTTGTGCATTCAAACCATTCTGAATTTGAAGATCAGGGTAAATTTAACTTTATTTTGTCTTCCGGGAAACATGCAACAATCTTCTGTAGCCTATAAAGGGCGCTGATGAATTAAAAAAAGACACGTTTAGGCAAAATTAGAAAAATCTTCATTCTGTTCAAAAGTTTTCAACCCCTTGGTGATCGAGCCTATGACGATGCAGGCTCTGAAGTGGCTGTGTGAACTTCAGTGATGTTCAGGAATGATTCTTGTCTGTCATCATTGTTGTCTCTGTCAGCGTCTTCCTGCACATTTCACCCACGTTGCAGTTTAACAACTTCCTCATGACGAGAGCTGCAGGGTTGTTATGGTGGTTGGGATGTTTTACTACTGTATACTCTGTATGCTATTGTTTGTGCTTCCGTACATCCACACACACACACACACACACACACACACACCACTCGCTCATATACGATTCACTTTATCATTTCCCTCTCCCGCAGAGATCAAGATAAGCCACCGTCCTACACAAAAAGTGCATGTGGGTCGCATGAATAATGGATACGCGGCTTGAACTCCCGCTGAACTCCAGCTTTGTCAAGTGGAGATCTACAGCAAACCTGCACGCCCATTCCACATATCCTGCGCCGTGCTGATGTGGCCGTTCATTCATCCGTTCGGAGCGGCTGTCCCGGCTCTGGGTGCGGCCGATCGGCTGACACACTCAAACAAGGTACGCTTTGTTCAACCCTGTGGCCTTTGTGGTCGCGTAAGTCTAATGAGGTTAGATAAACCATCTACACTGACCTGAGACCTGGGAGAAAGGTGACTGGGGTTAATGTGTAACGCTCCTGGATGCTGCAGGTTTACGGGTTCTTCGACTTCGACCTGTGAAACCGGTTTTTAGATATATAGGGCCGCTTTTGCTAAACGGGGCAAATTTGCGCAAGAGCATAGACGGGCGTGGAATTTTTTGCGGATGATTTACTAACCAGGCGCAACGTCTCTTTTACATCACGACCAACACAATATACCAAGCGCTATATTCATTTGAGTACTCTTGGCCCGTAACTTGTGCGTCTGAAAGGAAAACTCAAATGCATATTCAATAAATTCAGGTGCAGAAATAACTGTGTCCACGCCTTTTCAGCGCTAATTTGATATTGTGAGTCTTAAAACCGAACAGTACAATTTTAAAGGCAAAACTGGCCCATAATATTTACGAATAAATAATGTTTAGATTAATAAATGCTAATGCCAATATTACTAAATAAATAGAAAACTGTAAATATTATTATTTTGTGATGTATTTATGTATTAAAGTTTTAAAAAAATCTACTAATAAACAAGAATAATGATTAATTTAATAAATAAAATAAACGTGTATGTGTGTGTGTGTATATATATATATATATATATATATATATATATATATATATATATATAATAAAATATAAAATAAAAAATAATATTATTTTATATATATATATATATATATATATATATATATATATATATATATATATATATATATATATATATATATATATATATATATATATTTTTTTTTTTTTTTTTTTTTTAACACACATTTTTATATATATATATATATATTTATTTATTTTTTTATTTATTAATGTCAATAATATGATATCATATTATATTAATAACAAATTAGGCCCTATCTACACACTAGAACTCCCTTATGAACTGTTGCAGCTTAAGAATCACGTGAATCAGATGTTTAGGTTATATAACTTAGCTTTGTTGTTATGGAGAACTTTGTAAGCGAACATGTGAGCTAGTGTGGACTCGTAAAGTTAACAGGAAGTACATTTAGACCTTGAACTGTTGCCTGTATCTTGACGCAAACGAGTCACCGTTAAGAGCAGAACAAAGTGTTTAATGCCACGAGTCCAGACCTGCACTGCCCTTCAGAATCAGACTCTGGCCGCATATCATCATCATCGTCATCATCATCATCATCATAAAAAAATGTAATTTATACGCATTATTTCTCCAGTCTTCAGTGTCACACAAGATCCTTCAGATAATTATCAATCAATCATTTTTATTTATATAGCGCTTTTAACTGCACAGGTTGTATCAAAGCACTAATTATGCTGTTTGCTGTTTGAGAAACACTTCTGATTATTATCAGAAGAAAAAAGTGCTGCTTCATATTTTTGTTTTGCGCCACATTTTATTTTGGGGTATGTAAATGATATACACCGGTAGTGTGGCGGCGTGCTGTTATGTTTAACGTTTTATTGGTGGCAGTAGTTTTGATTATTGCTGTGAGCAATCTGATCGTGATTGCACTGATTTTATGATGTCAAACCTTAATAACAAGATCATATTTTAGTCAGATAGATCAAAATGTATTATTGCACACAGTTGCTAAGCATTTAAGTTAGTTTTTTTATGTAATATGTCTGTGTACTGTGTATATGTGTGTGTGTGTGTGTGTATATATATGTGTGTATATATATATATATATATATATGTGTGTGTGTGTGTATATATGTGTGTATATATATATATATGTGTATATATATATATATATATATATATATATATATATATATATATATATATATATATATATATATATATATATGTATATATATGTATATATATACAGTATATATATTATCAAAATATATATATGTGTGTATTGTTATAATAATTTTTTTACTTATATATTAAATGTACATTTAAGATCCATACATTTTTTTATATATATATATATATATATATATATATATATATATATATATATATATATATATACACACACATATGCAGTATACATTTTGTAAATATTTATAAATATTATAAATATAATTTTATTATAAATTTATATTTATAAATATATTGTAAATATTTATTTAAGATATAATTTATATATATTTATATAAACGTATATTTGAAAATATTTATAAATATTTATTTTTATTATAATTTTTTTACATATATATATTTATATATAAATATAAGACATATTTATATATATATATATACCTGCATGTGTGCATACATAATACATGCATACATAATCAATAAACGCACACATTATATATACACAAACCTATTTTGGATGCAATTAATTACGTTTCATCACCTGCCCTAGTTTCAATGAATCATAAATAAAAAAGTGATTTTAAAGAATATGCACTTAGGGAGTGTTTCTTTGCAAGCACACTTCTGAATGTTTGTTTGTAACATTCTAAATGGCTCCTTAGCGACGCCCTAGCAACGGTTTAAAAAATGCTTAGTGTTCTATTTTTGCGTTTTCCATCAATTTTTCGGCCTTCATCATTTTTTTTTAACTGCACTACGCACTTAGGGAGGACCAAGCAAGCCAATAGTCTGTTATCATAATCTTGATGACTTTTTGATTGCGTTAGGAAATGCCTCTGATCTTTAGTTCACAGTGTTTGGACCAGAAGTCCAAAGTCTGTCTGTCTGAGATCACATTTGGCGTTTCACTCAAGACGTGTATTACCAGCTCTTAAGTCACCGTCTGATAACCCCGCTAAAGCGGGTTAACGCTAGTTAGAGCGCTAGCATGGGTAATGACAGCCATGGCTGCAGATGAAAGCTCCCAGAGAGAGATTACTCAGACACATCGTAACGTTCCCTTTCAAGTGTCTCGCTCGATTTCGTCCTGTCACTCGCCTCTGAGAGAAATCTGCTTGGAAAAAAATCCGCGCTTTGAAGTCGGCGAGCGAGTGGCCCGCAGCTAACAGCCACATCCGGCGCGCCGAGGGCCGCTCTGACACGTCTTCCTCTCTGCTTCGTGTCGTTGGTAAGTGGCCGGGCGTGACACTGATTTCCTGAGAGAGAGTTCACGCTCACTTATATCAGCCAGGATGACGGGAAATGACTTTGATACTCTGCTGCACAGGAATGCAATAAGTCATAAAGATGACGACGTGGAATATTATACGATTTGTGACCCGCGGCTCAAATAACATGTTCTGAGTATGCCTTTCCCAATGAGTTATGAAATCGGTATTTGTCTTTTTGACTTTTTATGCAAACGTCAAAGGAGCTTTCCGTTTAATAATGCAATAAACATTACACCAATAAGTGTTGTTTTGCTTTGCATTTATGAACTCTGACATGCCGTATGTATGTTTTGTGTGTTATCAGTGATATGACGGCTTACACAAGCTTATCTGTTGTTGCTCATGCATAACAATGGGACGCTTTATGCATCAAACCGAGCTTAACGGCAACGGTTAAGTATATAATAACCAGTTAACAGTTAAACAGTTAGCAAAAGCAAGTTGTTTGTTGAGTAGTGATTGTCTCTTGTGACTTTCCACAGTGTTTTCAGAAAGCACTGTAATACGGAATATTCCATAAACAGCTTTTTAAAAACGATTATCTCGTATTTCAGTTTATCTCTTATCAATTATCCCTTATTTTAGGTCTAAAATGTACCTGATCTGAATAATTATGAAAAACACTTCTGAATTGCCTCGTTTTAAAAAACGTTTGGCCGTGCAAATGTTGAGGAAACGTTGCATTTTATGAATTATAAATAATAATTTTTGAATGAACCAACGTCATCATGGGAACGTTCTGTGACGCAATAATTGTAAAACATTTTAGGGAAACGTTACTTTTGAACGTTGAGAAAAATGTTCCATCAGCAGTAATAAACACGTTTTTGTGCTAAAGTTTGGAAGTGTTTTACTTATTTTAGCCAAGCCCCGCCCATTATCCAAGCCCCGCCCCCTGGACTCTCTGATTGATTGGATGATCTTCAGCGTAATCTACATCATAAATTCACGCAAGGACTGATATGTGCTCGGTAGTAACAATTATCGAAAGCATTTACAATATTTGAATGTTATTGAGTGCGCACGCAAACCTTTTTAAAACCCAAACAAAAGTTTGACGTGAGACTTTTAATTATTATCATGTAGATGCTCAGTGAATCTGCAGACATTCAGAGGTGTGGCTCTGACAATTAATCCAGTTTTTTTCGAGTAATTTGAGTAGTTAGTAACGCCTGGAAAGTATGAGCTGAAACTAAAAAAAAAAATTAATGATATTGTTACTATGTTAATGATCGCACGAGCGCACATTACAGAATGCCCCTGAAATTCAACGGGCGAAAAACCGGTTTCTGGTGATTCACTCGCTGAAAGCGGCCTTGTTCCATTAATGCATGCGAAACCAAAAGTGTGAAGAGAGACGCCACCACCCACACTTGATTTACATCGAGCTGGAGATGTCATCACACACACCTGCCAACTCAGCCCCGCTGACGTGTGAGTCATGTTTGGGAATAAATCTCATTTACACATCTATCTGACTAAATGTGCCCCAAAGTAAACATTTGATTTATTTGTGTTTCTGTTTCTTTTCTTTTTTTTATCAATGAATGCATTTTTATTTATTTGTTTGTTCACTTAAGTAATTAAATTTAGTAATAAACCATACATTTAATAATGAATAAATGAATAAAAAAATAGAAAAAACAAATAAATACAAAGATAAATGCATTAATTCAAAATTAAAATTTGAATTTGGAATTTGAATTAATGCATTTATCGTACTTTGTATTTATTTGTTTATTCATTTAGATTTTTAAAATTTATCTAAATTTTTTGTTTTATTGTACTGTTTACATTTTTTTTGTTTGATTTGAGTTATTTATTTTTTTAGTATTTATTTTTTTATAGCTTCAAGTGAAATCTTCGACTATTCAGAGACCTTATTTTGGCTTCCCAACCCCCTTTTTTTACTCAGACGTGTATTTCCTGTAGTTAGTCGACCTCGATTCTAAATTTTAAAAGCAAGTTTTTTTTTTTCGGAGGGTATGTCATGCTGTATGTGCAAATGACAGGGGATTTTGACAGGAAGCCACATCTCTTCTCATCTGGCAATGACAGCATGCTTTTCATGAGCTGCAGCAGAGCGCTTCCGTTTCTCCAGAGCCGTTTTTAGGAAGAAAATCTCCATTATTGATCAAACGTGAGGTCGGCGATGTGATCAAAGAGCTGATTTCAAATGTATCAAGTTTGAGAAGAGCTGTGGAATGTTTGTTTGTAACATTCTAAATGGCTCCTTAGCGACGCCCTAGCAACGGTTTAAAAAAATGCTTAGTGTTCTATTTTTGCGTTTTCCATCAATTTTCCGGCATTTTGAATTTTCCTAACAGGCACAATTACCAGACTAGACTGGCCTTTTCTACTTCATCATGCTTTTTTTCCCTTTTTTTTTTTTTTTTTTTTAGCTGTTGCACATGTGGCACATCTGGCGCTCTGCCTGAATCATTACTTACTTTTTATGTTCGGCCCGGCCGTCGCCATGGAAACTGCTGCATGTTTGGCAGCGAGCCTTTGAAGGAGAGCGAGAGCAGCCGCGCGCAACAGAGAGGATTGCGAGCTCTCAGGAATTGGCCTACATCCAGTGTAATCATGGCGGGAGCTGAAATGAGGCTTTTGGCAGCACACCAGGTTTCAGAGAACAAAGATGTGAGCCACTAATGTTGGCTGCAGAGCCTGCTTGGCATCCTTTACCATTTCCCAGCAGCCCCTGCCACGGCTGCCTGCCAAGCCGCCCTCCCTCCCCCCCGTCCCTCCCCTGCTGGGACTGCAAAGAGGATCTGAATAAAGAAAGAGAGTTGTTTTTCTCCAGCTCCTCTGCTCCAATGACATCACCTCTGCAGCCTCCAGCCCCCAGATTCCAGACGCCCAGCACATTTCTTCTGCTCCTCTCTCCCAGGCCCTCCATTTTGACTAAATTCCTCCATTTTATAATTGCTCGACCTCCTCGATGTCACCAAATGTTTGCTGTTTGCCCAGACAAAGCCAGAATGCGCCGACGAGTATGTTTTTTTGGACACTATGTAATGCACACAGTTCGTAACAACAAGATAAATGTAGAATACCCAGAATTGGGATAATTCCGCAGTTCTCTTTCTTCACATGTGTGTGTGTGTGTGTGTGTGTGTGTGCACATGCATATATTTGTCAGCTATAACATGCATTTGTCAAATAACAATGTAGAATAGAAACGTGTAGACAAAGAAAATAAAACTTAATGGTTAACTTGGAGTTAAAAGTGGCATGGGAGAGGTTTATCTTCAATGTTAGATTTTCTGTCACACCATAGGACACACTGATACATCAACTATCCACGCACACACACACACACACACACACACACACACACACACAATATAAGAAATTACTATTCAATTCTCGAAACAGGCATATATGTATATGTTTTAACAGTAATTCAGCATGATTACACACGCACACACGCATATGTGTGTATATTTTATATATATATATATGTGTATGTATGTGTGTGTATATGTATATAAGTATTTAAGTTAAAAGACATTAACATTTACTGTACATTTCTGCATTTGTAACAGAAGAGTCCGTTAAGAGCAGACAAAAGCCTAATGCTGAAATGTAAACGTACACAGCACAACGGTGGGGTAGCATGTAAGCAACGAAGACTATTTCTGTATTTTAAATGCATGTACAGCATGCGTCGGTCGGTAGTCACAGAGCTGGGGTTGCACAACAGACTCGTAACGCGCGACGAAAACATTCTCGGTTGAATTGGCGAGCTTCGGAGAGAGAGAGAGAGAGAAAATAGCAACACGGTAAACAGGATGTCGCCTGTCAGTGGGGCTATCCTGGTGAGTGCGAGGGTTGCCATGGTTACCATTTCCTGAGACATTTTGCAGCCAATCAAGAGGAGGAACGGAGGTTTTACAGACCGCCTGCGCTAGGAAACGCAGGGCACAGTGACATTGTGTCAGCGGGTTCACTCGGCACACTTCAGCGAACCCAAAAAGCACAACACGCGTTTTACAGTCGAGACTGAATGCTGTTTTGCTCCGTAAAAATGCGTCTGGGCCCATTTCCGAGGCCTAAAACGAACCTGGTCTCGGTCGTGTGCACAAGCTTTGCAACGAGCAGCATTTTATATAAGCTTTGCATTGGTCGGCTTACGTAACGATGTCAATATTTCATTTGTGCCGTTTTCATGCACGGCGCCGCGTCCTTGAACATCTGTAGCAGATGAGTTATATAACGCAGAGAACGGGCCGCGTTACGGAAGGGAGAAAGACAATGACACGCGAGAGAAAAGCCATCTTAAAACAGCCCCGATATGCTCTGGTATCAGTCTAACCTGACCAATAAAACACGCTTGGCTTCGGCGGTTCACGTGCTGTTTTTTCTGGAGCCTTTCGGCGTTACGCTGAGTCACGAGCATGTAAATCAGTGTTTCTCGACCGGTTTTGCTTCAGGAGGGGGAACTTTATTTTGTCACGCAGAGCCTGGATTGTAAATCATACGAAGGCGAAACTAAAAAAAAAAAAAAAAAAACGATAATATCACCGAACTGGATTGAGGAGGAGTCAAAACATCTCGGATTGGAGACGAATCATTCTTGATGCATGTTAAACGGCTTGCTTGGTATATTCATATGTCAAGCTGCATTAAGATGCGTTAGAAATCTGGATGGAGATGAATTATTTGCACAAAAATGTTTTCAGTTAATTCATTTTAAATGCCATGTATGGTGGCCACCCAACACAATACAAAGGTTAAAGCTGGATTACGGTGGAAATTAAACGTGTGATTGGAGCTAAATTGTCGAACGAAATGGAGTTTATTCATTTTAAACCTCATGTTTTATATGGAGGTGATGCAACGGCGTCGACGTTAAAAAATAAGAAAAAAATAAACCCAAAAATTGAACAACGCGTTTATATTATTTCAAGATGGCTTATGATTGAAACTAAAAGTCTGATTGGATATAAATAATTAGCAAGAGCCATGATTGGTCAAGTTGTGATCGAATCGGAAATTAATTTCGACGCACCAACATTATGAATAGCACAGAGGTAAACAAACCAAAAAAAACCCCTCAGTGAAATGCATTATGATGGAATCGTAAGCACGCTTGGAAATTGGGCAAATTACGAATGAATACGAGTTGATTAGTTCCATATAGCGTATTTTATACAGCACCAAAACATCAGGTGAACCAAAACATTTTATCACTGAACATGAGTAATATTACCAATATGAATGAATTGCATAGATATTAAAATATAAATGTATATATATATATATATATATATATATATATATATATATATATATATATATATATATATATTAAAATATTATTTATATATATATATTAAAATATTATTTATTTAAATATATATATATATTATTTATATATATATATATATATATATATATATATATATATATTAAAATATTATTTATATATATATATTAAAATATTTATTTATTATATATATATATATATATATATATATATATATATATATATATATATATATATATATATATATATATATATATATATTAAAATATTATTTATTTATTTAAATATATATATATATATATATATATATATATATATATATATATATATATATATATATATATATATATATATATATATATATATATATATTTTTTTTTTTTTTTTTTTAAATCGTTTCCTTTCCTCTGTTTAAACTGTTGTCTGGTTCATATCTTTCACCTCGTCATCCAGACTACGCATGACTACTGTGTGTGTATATATATATATATATATATATATATATATATATATATATATATATATATAATGCATTATTATTGTTTCCATTCAGCATTGTTTTTCACTCGTGTCCGTGACTGACCCACTTCTGAGTCACAGCCTGCCAGTTGATGTAGAAAACAATATCAAGCGATGACCTTCTGCTTTCTATCTCAGAGACGTTGCCCTTGAGTCACGCAGCATGCGAAATCCGATCGGCCTACCCAGAATGCAACCCGGGGTGGGGGGGAATTAGCTGTCAGGCCGGAAAAGAAAAGGTGATATTTACAGTTTCTCGGGCACAAAGCACGCCCCGATTCCACGAGGAGGGCCGATCATAAGCCCTGGCTGCGGGCCAGCAGATGTGATGTTCGTTGAGAAGGGCGAGGCGAGCTGTGGGTACGTGACTAAACATCTTACTTCCTCTTTCCAACGTCACGAGGGCTTGCACAAACACATCCTGCCTTGTGTCTGCAGATTTCAGACGCATTGCTTCACCCAAAGAGCCCTGAAGCTGCACTCAATTGGAACGGAGCCAAAACAAAAGGGAAGGACCTGCAAAGCTATTTGTTGGTTCTGCTCGCATTGTGGACATTTTGTACCCGGTGACGCTTCTAACCGACTCGGGATTGTTGAGTTTGTGCGGTATAAGTGAAAGCGCGAACGTTTCACTCGACGAATGTGACGTGTGTGACTGAGAACGGTGAAAAGTGAGATGAATTCGATGCGTTTTGATGATTATGTACGCTGTTCACAGCTGGAATGCGGGGGATCTCCAGAAAATGCATGAGTGAACACAGCCGGATCTTAGATTATCTCATTTTAGTCAACATCAGACTGAATATCCATTAGTCATAATAATAATAATAAAAAAAAAAATTAAAAAATTATATATATATATATATATATATATATATATATATATATATATATATATATATATATATATATATATATAATATTTATAATTATTTATGTAATTGTAGTAGTAGTAGGTAGTAGTAGTAAACTTTAATTACAATTAATTTTAAATAAATATTATATAACCTTTTCCATGATTGTCCAGTTGTTTGTTTTTACTGGATAAGAAAAGGTACGTGTTTAAGTAATTATTATTATTATTAGCATTGTAATTAATATAATAATTTAATTACAAACTAAGTAGTTTTAATTGGATATTTCCGTCAGGCGGTGTGCAGGTAAATAAATAACCACACCTTTTCCATGATTTTTCCGCTCGTTTGTGATTTAATGCATACGAAAAAAAAATAAAAAAATTTGTGGAGCAATTTCTTGCAGACAACAAGAAATGTTATATCCACCGCGAACAGAGTGTCATTCACGTCCTCTTTCCTGCAAAATCGCGATCGCCTCCCGTTTCCGTGATCACGGGGACCAGATTCGATCGAAAACGGCTCGCCGTTCCGTTCGGTAAGACTTCCGTGCGCCGTCCGTCAGCGCAACCTTCGACTTTGAATCGTTTCCAGCGCGATATCGAAAGCGCCCTTTCGCTTGTTTCCTACTTCTCGCCCTCGTCGGTCGCGGCTCTGGCCTCGATTCAAGTAGAGTTAAATAAAGGAAAGGGAGGCGCTGTTGCCAGGTCCGCCGTTATCCCACTCAAGTGGGCTCCTTTAACACCGTTTAATAACGTGGTATTTTTTTTCCCTTGCAATGCGCATTTTACAAGGAGAATCTCGCAAAAACAAAAACGTGTATTTTGTACCCCCTTTACGCGACCCCCCTCCTAATGCATATGTGCTATTTATATAACGTACAGGGTTATACAAGTAAATACATTTATTTATATAACTTATGAAACTTGTGTGTATGTGTGTGTAAAACGTGAGCATTAACTCTGCTGATGACTGTTAAATGCGTCATCACAGTCATGTGAAAAGGGCCGTGTTTTAAGCAGCAACCGGGCGGGTTTTCTCCTGGACACCTGGCAACCGTGGTCCTAGCAGCGCCGTCAGCGCGCATGCGCCGGAGGGGGAGTTCTATCGAAGAATCAAGTAAATAGAATCGGAGCGTCCGTGACGTCACCGCTCCACATTGAGCTCCGGTCTGGACGCGGTAGTAGTGAGAGAGAGAGCGCGAGCGAGCGAGCGTCGTAGTAGTAAAGCGCACACTACTATGAAGTTCTGTTCGTAACTCAATTATTACTCGAGAGGAGCCTACCTCGTTTTCCCGCGAACATTTCCGACAGGATTGCGCTGCACTTCGGAGGGTTTTCCGCCTAAACGAGCGATGTCGTCCGCGGCGGTTCACGGTTCGAGGAGGCAGTCGTGTTATTTGTGCGACCTGCCCCGCATGCCGTGGGCTATGATCTGGGATTTTACCGAGCCCGTTTGCAGGGGATGCGTGAACTACGAAGGAGCGGACAGGATCGAGTTTGTCATTGAAACCGCGCGGCAGCTCAAAAGAACCCATGGATTTCAGGACGGCAGACCGGCGACGAAACCGTTGTCGGGGAAGGAGATCCAGGCGTTGAATCACGCGTCTGGGGAGCCGGTTTCGCGTCCGCCTCAGCCCTTGGACCGTTACCCGCTGTCCTCGGAGCGTCCTCCCAGACTGGGACCGGAATACCAGTCCGCGCGGCAGGCGAACGGCATCCCGGTCCCGAACGGATTCTCGAAACCGGACGATCCTCCGGAGCTCAACCGACAGAGCCCGAACCCGCGCAGGACTAGCGGCGTGCCGCCCAATTTAGTGCCTCTGGTGAACGGCAGCATGGTTCACGCGATCAACGGCAGACCCGGTCTCGGCCCCGCCGACCTCGGCGGGAACAAGCGGCCGGCCTCGGTCTCCAGCACCGAGCACGACAAGGACAAGCTCCGACCGGACAGCCTGACGCCGGAGATCAGCGACGGCCACAAAACTCGCGCGGACGAGTGGATCAAGAGCAAAGCGTCCCGGGATTTAATGGCGCTCAACGCGTACGACCCCAGATTTAAGAAGGAGCACATGCAGCAGAGAGTCATGTACGAGCCAAACCCTCCCGCGTCCAAATCAGGTACGGTTTTTAAGCGTTTTCGGTGGCGTTGTGAACGTATATATGCAGCCTGCGTGCTCGTTTAGCGCGCGCTTTAGTATTTTTATTTTATTTTTTAGGCGCATCCGGTAAAAGCCGATTAAATAAGCTTCCCGTTGATGCATGGTTTGTTAGGATATTGCCTCTGTAATGAAAAAAACTAAATATATATTGAGGAAAATCCTTTGGAGTTGTACAAATTTAGTTTATAGCAATGCATATTGCTTTATATGCACGGTAGGAAATTGGAACATGATATCCATGATGATTTTTTTTTTTTTTTTTTTTTTTTTTGGCGTAAATGAATAATCTGTTTTGACTGGTTTTGTGGCGTGCGCGTAAAACACACATACAATGGACGGAGAGGTGCATGCGGCGCAATACGACGCTACTGTAGTCTCTTTAATGGCCTGCTTTGAATGAGAGCACTATGGCATGAGTCAGCTGCAAGGAAATTTCCGCTGATCAAAGCTCAACGTGTATTTGCATGTGGTGCGTTTGCAGTCAGCCTCATTGTTGCGTCTGGCGCTCCGATGCGCGGCCGCGTCTGCCACATTGTCAGCGTTGCATAAAGAGGCTTTTGTGCGGCGTAATTAGAATTAACTGCTGGTTTCGTCCGGCCAGGGAGAACGACTGATACTGTAAAGCAGCTCCATGTGACTTCACGCTTGCGTTCTTTCCCCTGCAGATCGAGGCAAACATCCCAAGAATCTGAAGAGAAAAGCCTCGCCTGAGCCGGACGGGGAGGGCGGCACCGCCGCCAAGATTAACGGAGACGGACAGCAGTGGCTCCCGGCGGGAGACGGATTGAAGATGCCCCCGGTGCCGCCGCCCAGCTTCGCCTCCCCGCCCTCCACGATATCCCCTCACCCGCGCACCACCCCGCCGGAGGCCTCCGCCCAGAACGGAAGCTCGCCCATCGCGGCGCTCATCCTGGCGGCGGACAACGCCGGCGGGAACAGCTCGCCCAAGGACGCCAACCAGGTGCACTCGACCACGCGCAGGAACAGCAGCAGCCCGCTTTCTCCCAACCAGCGGCGGCTGGCGCAGGGCCCCGTGACGCCTCACGTCCCCGGCATCCCGGACTCCTCGGTTCCCAGCAGCATCCCGCTGTGCTGCACGCTTTGCCACGAGAGGCTGGAGGACACGCACTTCGTGCAGTGCCCTTCGGTGCAGTCTCACAAGTTCTGCTTCCCTTGCTCCCGGGAGAGCATCAAACTGCAGGCCGCGAACGGAGAAGTGTACTGTCCGAGCGGCGAGAAATGCCCTCTGGTGGGCTCCAACGTACCCTGGGCTTTCATGCAAGGCGAAATAGCCACCATCTTGGGAGGAGAAGTAAAAAAAGAGAGAGACACTTGATTGCGAAAATATTCTGGTCTATATAAATATATAAATATGAATATCCCATGCATACCATCCAGACAGAAACTAACGGACTTGTATATAATGGACATGAGGGACATGCATACTTGGTAAACATTGCTGTACATTTTTTTGATTTTTTGAATACATTGTGTTTCTATATTTTTTGAAGATAAAAAGGTATGTACTTATTATAACGGACTACGTTCTTCTTTGTCGATGTTTAACGATTTTCTTGATGTACTTTTAGGTATGGTGGCAGTTCCTGTTAAACGTAGAATGTGACTAATGCAACTCTACGAGCACTTGGCAAAACATTGGAAAACGCTTCTAGCTGTACTTGTATGCACTTGTTTAAAATTTGCCAAATACATTTTCTGATCTTGTATTAACGTGGCGTCTCTGCTTGCTTCTTCTGAGGATCCGAGCGCTTCCGCTTCCGCCGGGGGCATCCAATTATCGAGTTCGACCTGGGTCGCTCTTAGCATTTACGGTGCGCTTGTAGCCTAGTTAATATATGATAATCGTTCTCCGGAGCAGCTTGTTGTTTGCGGTGACGTGTAACACGAGCACTGGCTTGTAAATCATTACCTTAACCGGTTCCCTGGGTCGTGTTTGGGTCTTTGTGTATTGTGTGCTGCAGGAAACTGCCTCGTCAGACTTGGGTGGAGCTGGGCGAAACGGCCCTCGTGCGTTGACTAATGCTGAAAAAACCCTAGCATCTGTTTCGTCATCCCAGCTACTCGAAGGCTCGTTTAAACCTGCTTCACGAGTGCATTTAAGACTAAAACCGAACGGCGTGGCCAATGCTGGGGGGGGTTGCGTAACGGTGCGGCGTTTTGGAAAGCATGCGTCTTTCCACACACACACACGCGGGGCCTCGGGAGACTCGATGATTGGGGCGGTTTGTAAAACAACACGCAGTCACGTGGTGAGCTCTGGAATTCCCTGGTTTAGCCTGGTTTGGCATCAGGCTGTTTTAACCTGCGACGTCTGTTTTGCTTGTTGAGAATACCCGCTCGTGCATTTATTTGTAGCGGGTGTTAAATGTTTGGCTGGGCAGCGTCGACGCAAACTTTTATGTAACGGAAGCCAACAAAAATTCGAATGCAAATTAAAATAAATGCGTTGGCTCTCAAGTCACAGTCCCTAGTGTGCTCTCACTGCCTTGCCTGTGGGGATTGACGGTGGCTTTGTATGTTTTTTTTGCGTACGGTGTTTTTGTTTGAATCGGCCGGCGATGCGTTCATTTGTATCGGTTTTAAATGCATGCAAACATCAGATTTAAACCGGTTACGTAACGGCAGCGGTTCAATAATGCAATGAAGCGGTTCGGAGTACGCAGATATAAATCCTTCCCCCACGCATGCACTCAGCCTCAAAAGAAACCCGATGAATGCAGTAGCTTGTAAAACAACACGTGGTCACATGCTCAACTCTGGAATTCACTAGTCACCGTCTCTGGCCTAGTTTAGCTCGCTCTTGTTTTGTTTTCTTAACTACTGTAATTCGATGCGGCGCGTACGTTTTCCTTTTTTGCCTGTAGGGTGTTTTTGGTTGAATTTGCATGTTAAAAATGCCCACCAGTTCATGCATACCTTTTCTCTTGCGGTTTTAAAAGCATGCATTCTTTTATCTTCAAAATATCAATCCAAGCAGGAGAATGCAATGAAGTTAATGGCAGAGCCTCAAAAAAATGCCTGCAACGAATAGACGTAAAACAACGCTTGATCGTATGCTTAACGATGGAAGAAGTTAATTTGGCACATTTTGGCATGCTTCAGATTTTGCTGCGCAGTATCAAGTTGCATAACAGGAGCAGCGTAACCTACATAATGGTATATCTCTCCCCAAACATGCACAGAGCGAAGGAAACGCAGTGCATACAGAAGCTTGTGAAACACAACATGATCACACGCTCAACTCTGAGATGGCTGAGTCACTGTCCCTAGTTTACTTGTTATATATCTGGACTGTAGTGATCTGTTTAAAGGTTTGCATGTGTTTTTTGTTATATCTTCATGCCTTTATTTCAGCTTTAAGTGCGTGCATGCATTGGATTTTGCCGCACGGTATCAATGGAAAACCCTTACATAACCGAAGCCATGCAATAATGTAATCAAGCGGTTTGGCGTGCACAGATATAAATCTCTCCCCAGACGTACACGGAGCCTCAAAAGAAATGCAGTGAATGCGGTAGCTTGTAAAACAACACGTGGTCGCGTGCTCGACTCTGGAACAGCCAAGTTTGCTAAGTGTAATACATCCAGGCCGTGTACGTTTTATTATTTTGGTCTGAATCGGCATGTTCTCTTTTGTTGCGCTTTTAAATGCACGCGTGCATTTGAATGATCGTGCTAAAAATGCAGCATTGTGGATTATAGTGCTAAGAGTAAAAATGCCAAGCGTTACTAGACGCCGCGTATTCCTCCAGCCTTTCCTCCATCTCTCAACCCAAATGAAACTTTAAGCAGGGTTTATTCAGAGACGCATCGAGGCATTAGTGGTTTCGGCTGTTACTGGAAATGCATGCTCAAATAGCAAACCGCTTATTATTTAGTGCAGGATTATTAGGAGTGCATAGACGAAGCCGTGCGGTCTCCGCCGCAAGAAGGGGAGATCGTGCAACCCTGACCCGTCGAGGCATGACGGTGCCGAAACGGGGAGAGCTGAGCGTTGGGAAGTCTCAAAATATCTCTGCGCGGTCCGGCCCGCGGGATGCATTTTCCACGGCTTGCAAAGTTCGAGAGATAAACAGCCGCTCGCAGCTTTGATCGGCGTCTCGCATGAGTGTTGATGTGACCTTTGCTTCCTTCCTCGCAAAATGCACCTCCGGACTGAGCTTTGAGCTTCCTTTTTGGTGCCGTTGCTTCATTATCATCGGTTCTTTTAGTGTGTAGCGCGTGCATGAATCTAATCGGCTCTTAATCCGATTACGTGGCATCTCGGAGTAGTTGCTTCTACAAATGCAAATAACGACCAGCGTCACTTTTAAAAAGGCTTCGGCCAAGTTTTTTTTTTTAAATGCATAGGATTATTAAAGCCGTTCTGCATTAATATCTGTGTTTGCATGCAACCCCCGTTGCCTGGTTAAGCGGTCGTGTCGTAAACACAAGCTATCTTGGTTTATTAAGATCTGGGAATATCAATCCTCGGAGCTTTAGTGCCTCTTGACAGCTCGAGGAACGCCTTGGAAACGGACGCGCTGTGCTGTATTTTTAGCCCGTGTCCAAAACGTACGCCACAGAGCTCCTTGTGCAAAATAAACTCGTCGAGCTTCCTAACGCTCACTTATTAGTCAGATAAGGGTCCGCGTTCGGAGGTTAATCAGCGTCCGGTTTCCGAAAGCGTGCTCTAAGGAGAAAAGCACACTTGGGTCTACTATTAAACCAAACTTGGCCTTCGAACCCGGATGCTGGGCTGTTATCCGCTCAGAAATGCAATAAAACATTGACGTTTCGGACGAACTCGGAGGTTAACTGTGAGTGACCTTTTTTTAAAAACGCCCGTTCAACCGGTTAACTCGAGACAGACGAACGGTTAACAGATAACCTGATTTAGACAAAGACATGCGTTTCAGCTGTTGCGTGAGGTCACAACGGCGTAAAAATAGACTAAACTGACTAATCGTATTTCCATCTCGTAACCGACGTTTTTGTCACCTAGCAAGAAGTATTCTACAAAGCAATTCGCGTTTCGCAACTCAGCAGAAAAGCGGCGCGCCGCCCCGTTTGGCTCGCTGCCCGTAAGACACTCCCAGCGAGCGTTTTCTCCAGGCCCGTCTCCGCCGGCTAGTTTCATTAATCACCGCATTGACTCTGCTTTGGTGTGTTGTGGCAGCTCACTTGCATGAGATGAAATGGAGAGGCTTTTAATTGAAGCTCTCGGGGTGAATGTCTGATGGCTTGAGGAACGTCTGCGCTGTGGTCAGTGAGTAATGTCAGCAAGTGAGTGATGTCAGGGTTTTTTTTTTTTTGTGTGGCAAAAATGACTTGGAAAGCAAAATCGTGAGATTTAACAAAACATTATTTAAGCAAATCCAACCCCATCTTTTCACTGGTATCATTTATAACATACAATATAAATAATAATAATAATTATATATTTTACAAATGTATTATAATTAAATTTTTTCTCGTATTAAAGACAAAAAGAATATAAAAAATATATATATATTAAAAAAAAATATATATATATATATATATATATATATATATATATATATATATATATATATATCTACATATATATATATATATATATATATATATATATATATATATATATATATATATATATATATATATATATATATATATATATATATATATATATATATGTATATATATATGTATATATATATATATGTATAAGTAAAGTATTACACTATTTTACATTTTTAATTACTTTTTAAAAGATTAATATTGGAAAAATACCATGTATCTTAAATTGTAGTGAATATTTCTGTTTCACGGTTTATTACTGTATTTCATTCAATAAATGCGGTATTCAATATTAAAATAAATGGCATCAATAAAACGTTTTTTTTTTCTTGTACATATTATTTTACGACTTTTTTTTTAATTCTAGTTCGAACTGGCAAACCTCCAATATTTTCCTAACGTTTATGTTTATCGTTTTACATTTGAATTTAAAAAGAGATTAGAATATATGAATCGTTTAATTATAACGCACACAATTAAGATGCCGTTTGCTCCACAATCTAAAGCTCTTAAGAAGGCGCCGCTTGTTTTCCCGCTGAGAGCGGTCGTGTGCAGATGCAATGGCTCTGATAAACGCGCTCAAATCACGTCATCCTAACACGCATTTAGGTACGGCTATAAACATTTTATGGCCCCAAATGTGTGCTGAAGTGTAATTTCCTAAGAGAATGAATATTCCTTATCTCAAGCAGCAGTGCAAAGGCCTTGTCACCAGACAGGTTTTTATGTGTTTGTTTTGGAGAAGCGACGGCCAGGCCGTTTTAAGTCATGCTATCAGTGGATCTCCACCGTGCTGCTCTCAGACAGACCTTTGTTTTGTCATTAAAGCATGCTTTTTCATTTACGCTTGGGCTGAAGTTTCTCTGCAGGTGCTTGAGTTTTAGTTTAGTATTAATCACTGTAGTTTTTGTTAACGCTTTGAAATAGATTTTTCCGAATACATCGTACATTTTAATTTAAAGTTTTGCATTTTTATTTAATTTGGTTTATGAGTTTTAGTTTTCTAGCTTCTTGGCAACGAACCTAAAAAATCACATTGTTAGATTTTTTTAATAGAAATTTATATATACTTGTCTATACAGTTTAGTTTTTTTATTCTTCATTTACAAAAATGTAAAAATAATATTTTTTTCACGAGTTAGCAGTGCACCGGTCACCTGATTCAGTTTGATTCAGCCGCTCCAATTGATTCAAACTCGTGATTTTGATCGTTCAAGATTCATTAGTAGTAAAAAGGTTCAGTCGATTGTCAAATTACAATTGATTCGTTTAATAATTTCGTGATTTTGATGCGTGAACTCAAGCTCTTTCATTAGTAGTAAAACTGTTCATTTACTGATTGTCAAATTACGTTGTCGCGTTTAATAATTTATATAAGTATATAGTGATGCGTATAACCAGATATTTTAAATATATTTAACTATTGTATATGAAAAACTGATTCATTTACTGATTCATAGGCATATATATAATCAATATATATATATATATATATATATATATATGTATATATATATATATATATGTATATATATATATATATATATATATATATATATATATATATATATATATATATATATATATATATATATATATATATATATATATATATATATATATATATATATATATATATATATATATATATATATATATATATATATATATATATATATGTATATATATATATATATATATATATATATATATGTGTATATATATATATATATATATATATGTGTATATATATATATATGTGTATATATATATATATATGTGTATATATATGTGTGTATGTGTGTATATATGTGTATATATGTGTGTGTATATATATATATATATATATATATATATATATATATATATATATATGTGTGTGTGTGTGTGTGTATATATAATTTTGCAGTACAAAAAATCGGTTTCATTTTATTGGTGAAAAGATACGTATAGTCCATTTAATTTTGTACAACATTTGCAAATTCTTGCTTATGACATAATTACAGGTTCTAATTATGTGGTAAAAGAAGCACATATTAAATGATCTCATACATAGGGCCCGCAGAACAGATCTTTAGAAGCTGATTTTAAAATGCAAAGTATTTATAATAAAGCAATAATTTCTGTGCGTCACGTCAGGTCATGAGAAGCAAGCGTCTTTGTGAACTGTTGGTTTGGTTAGCAGCTCGCTCGTGATCAGCCTGTCTGCTGAAGCGGTGTGTTGTCAAACGGAAGCAGCGGTGCGTCTGAAGTGCTGAACCTGAGATCCTGGAAAATCCCCACGAAGTCTGCGAAACTGAACATCACAGAGCTCGGGCAGACGCTTCTCGTCTCGTTCCTGTTTGCACTGCTCGGGTAATAATTACCGCCTCGTTCGGGTCAGCGTTTCCGCCGCGCATCAAAGAAGAGACAACGCACTTCGGTTTTCATTCAATTGTTCGATGCAGTGCTCTAAAAAATACAAAAAAAGCATAGCAGATGACAGTTTACACAAATGCTTGCTTTACGCAAAAGTCGCTTTAAAAAGTCATGCATTAAAATATCGCCACTACCTAAAAAGTAACTGATTAGTTACTTTTTGTGCAAAGTAAAGTTACGTTACTTTTTAAATACGAGCAGGGCTTGGTTGTTTTTAATATAAGCCGTTCTATTTATAAAAGCCCTTTCGCACCAAAAAGTGTAAAGAATAACTAAAAAGTAAAGGTAGAATACAGGAGAAGACGGTTTAATACTCTCCAGCGATTAAAAATCAACGAAGCACAATTGTTAGTTTGTCTAAAGTCTTTTTTGCTTACTAGTATGGTTAAACCGGTTCATCAAAGGTCAGCGGCTAAAACATCGGTTAATGTAATGGTGTTATATACGTCCGATTATTGCAGGTGTGCAATTTTCGCATTTCGCTAAATTTTCGGATTTCGCAAAATTTCCGCATTTCGCTAAATTTTCGCATTTCGCTAAATTTTCGCATTTCGCTAAATTTTCGCATTTCGCAAAATTTTCGGATTTCGCTAAATTTTCGCATTTCGCTAAATTTTCGCATTTCGCTAAATTTTCGCATTTCTCTAAATTTCCGCATTTCGCTAAATTTCCGCATTTCGCTAAATTTTAATCGCATTTCGCAAAATTTTCGCATTTTTTTTTTTTTTTTTGCGAGATCAATTAACGTTTAGTGTAGAACTACGCTTTCTGTCAGTCAGTGAATGGGAAAAACTATATATCGTAAATGAAAAAGTAACGCGTCACCTTCCTAGCTGCTTGTGGGGGGAAAAAAAACGTAAAATGCAACGCGCGCATGCATTGTGCTCCGGATTGCATTTACAGTAACCCTCGAAATACTTCAACGCTTTCCGTCTCCCCTCTTTCGCCGCCGTTGCCATCCAGATTTCGCTAATTCTAGGCCACCTATTCTGTCCGATCTAGGCCATTAAATAGTTATTTTTATATAAAACGCGTCGAGCGCTAGCCCATCGCCGGCGACGGACAACGCGCGGCACGCATCCATTGAGGAAGGACCGCGCCAAAAATACAATCTGGTCCACATTCGCCAAATCCCAGTATAGATGATGCACCGGTTAATTTAGGCCTGCCAGGGAAAAAAAACAAGGTCGCCTGCAAATTTCCGAATCGAGGACACCTTGGAATCCGTATCTTTTCATCAATCAGCTCGTCCCTTTAGAGTTCGGCCCCACTTCTGGCTCCAGCGTAGTCTTTTCCTCCCCGGCGCTCAACGGCTGGAGCTTTAACGGGCAATTAGGTTGTGTGGGCTCGGATCCGGGGCATATGTAAGAAATTCCCCTCTGATTGCAGGGTTGGATGAGGATATGGAGCTGGGTTGGGTTCTTCCGGGGGTTTTCAGCCGCCCTTCCACACGAGGCAAGAGAGCTCAAACCCCAAATCAGTCATTTTGCGAAACATTAAAGCAGAAAGCACATGAAAGCGACCGGGGTTTCCTTCTGTTGTTAGCGCTCCTCCAAAACCCGCACAGAACGGCCTGGACAGCGTAGAAATGATTGGCAGAAATTGCAAATAAAATTACTGGAGCGGGTTTTACCGGAAAGTACGATTTCAGATGATCTACTTAAAAAAATTATTATTATTATTATTATTTTTTATTTTTTTAAGTAAATCTTATTTATTAATCTCTTAATTCATCGATTTATTAAATTTTAATGTATGCGAACAGCACAAAAAAATTAAACCACACCTAAAAAATATTGATTAAAATTAAATAAATAAATGTAATTGATTGATAATACCAGACTTGCATTCGAAAACCCGTTGAAATGCTTTTCATTTGAAACTGTCAAGCAATTGCTAGTGAATTTGTTAAATATTTAGCAAATATTTCACAAAGAAATTGCGCAAAATTTAAATGTGGCATTTTTTTAAATGCTGAAATAATAAAACATTCTCCGATAATATCTGCAAATTCGAAAACAACTTAACATGAACAATAAAATACATTAAAAATAGTGCACATTAAAAATAGCGCAGTTTTATTTTACCAAGCGTTTGCTATTTATTTTATGCTTTATTGGCAATTTTTATTTTATTGACAGCTTTACTGACAACCTTTGAATTTTATTATTTTTTCACAATATATTTAGAAATAAAAACCAGTCCCTAACTAGTAGGTTACTAGCTTTTGGTGCACAGCTGTCTTGCACTTATAAGTTATTAATATGTTTATCTGTTTGCATGTTTTTTACTCAAGCGCTCTCGATCTCTGCTTTGTTTTTCAATCGTTTATTGTGCCGAATGCAGAACTGTTGTGAGCCTCGTGTGCCGTGTTTTCTGTTTCTATAATAAGGCTTGACCTCTAACGCTCCGTGTCAGTCCATCTATAACCACATTAGAAAATCAGGCTTTTAAAAATAGAAATTAGAGCTCAGTCTTCCAGCCCATCTATACACGCCACGCTTCTTTTTGTAGACTTCAAAAGAGCCTGCGTGCTTCCAGTGTTTCCATTTTGAGGTTCGAGCCGCTGCCGAATCCAAGAAGTGGAGCACTGAATAAACAGATCCAGAACATGAACGCTCGACTTGAGGAATGAACTTAATGCAGCTCATATTCTTGACTGGTGACTGCTAGTTACTAAAATAAGTACGTATGTATGTGTATGTATAGGCAAGGCCAGTTCATTTATATAGCGCACTTCATACACAATGATGATTCAAAGTGCTTTATGTAAAAGGAATTAAAATAGTTGTAACAAAAATTAGAGTGAATAAAACGAGGAATTTAAAATGAAATTAAAACAGTTATACATACTATACAGTAATATGTATGTAAATATATATATATATATATATATATATATATATATATATATATATATATAATGTATACATATGTGTTTTTATTTTTATTATATTATATATATATATATATATATATATATATATATATATATTTATTAGTGCTATCAAGTGATTAATTGCAAGAAAAATGTGTGTATTGTGCATTATTATGTATATAAACACATACACATACAGGATATATCTACATATAATTTATATAATATCTAATCCATCAATATGTAATATATAAGCATTTTATGTGTGTGTGTGTGTATATATATATATATATATATATATATATATAATTTATTTATATATATATATATATAATTTATTTATATATATATATAATTTATTTATATATTTATATACAGTATTTGATGTAAGCAAACTTTATTAATTAATATACATTGGTCTGCAACAAGGGGATAATTTTACAATATAACAGTTTGCTTGCATTTTATACATATTTACTGTATTTTATTGAAAAATATGCTTTTTTTATGAAAAATATATTTGACAGTGGGATCATTTTACAGTGAGTTGCATTTTGCGTAAATTTATGGTAGTTTTCGCTTGCATTTATTTCTTTCTTTATTTTTAAATCTAGGGAATCGATTCAGTGTGCTTTGAGATGAACGTGTGTTGTTTCTGTAAACGCTTGGCGCCCGGGACACGCTCTCGCTCCGAGCGCAGCTCTCCGCCGTTAAACCAGAACCGATGCCAGAAGATTGATGTCACTAATTTCGTCTGCTCCATTTAGGGCTGATTTGACGAGATAACACTTGTGGCTTAAAATAGCTGCGGGACATTTGCTGTTGAGCGGTTGTTGATGTCAGATAACTGGGATTTGAGACGAGCTATTCCTGTCCGTCAGCTCCAGGTCATGCTGGGACCAAAGAGAAGCTGATCACACACTCTTCTATCAGGTGTGCAGTTCAGTGCTTCATTCAGACCGCAAGACCTGTTCTGATCACAAGTGAACAATGCAGAGACGCTGTGTTAGCTCATACCAGTTAGTTGCTTATAAGCGTGCATATTGCTAATTAAACACACATTAATGCCTTTATTCTAAATCACCGATCCTACCCGATATCTAAACTAACTATTAATAAGAATAAGAATAGGAATGCGTTAGCGTTTTTTGCACGGTAAGATTTTTTATTACTATTTATAGTAAAAATTGTAAATATTTTTAGTATTTAAAATAACTGTTTTGTATTTAAAAATGTTATAAAATGTAATTTATTCTTGCGATCAAAGCTACATTTTTAGTATCACTACTCCAGTCGCGACCCTTCAGAAATCATTCTAATATTTTGATTTGCTGCTCAAAAAAAGCATTATTTTTATGCTGAAAACAGCTGAGTAAAATCTGTTCAGGTTTTTTTGAACAGAAAGTTCAGAAGAACTTCACCGATCCTACCCGACATCTAAACTAACTATTAATAAGCAGCAAATTATGAATTCGTTACCAAGTCTAAAACATTTTTGCACGGTAAGATTTTTATTACAATTTATAGTAAAAATAGCAAATATTTTTAGTATTTAAAACAACTGTTTTATATTTAGAAATGTTATAAAATGTAATTTATTCTTGTGATCAAAGCTATATTTTTAGTATCACTACTCCAGTCGTGATCCTAATATTCTGATTTGCTGCTCAAGAAAACCTCGAAAACATTTATTAATATGCTGAAAAAGTCAAATTTTTTTATTCTGAAATATAATATATATATATATATATACATATAAATAAATATATATATATATATAAGTCTTTAACGTTGCTTTAAAGGCACCCTTACATAGTAAAAGTATTAATTTCTAGAATTTATTTCCAAATAAATAAATAAATAATGATTATACTGACTCTAAGCTTGTGAATGGTGTAGTATATAATGTGACAAAAGCTTTTCGTTTCAGATAAATCTGATGAATTGGATCGTTTTAAATATTTATAATAATAATAAATGCAGCATATCTCAAGGATCACGTGACGCTGAAGACTAACACATATTCAAACAGTTATTTTTAATAGTAAAAATATACATTTCGCACAATTTTTGCGCCAAATAAATGCACAAACAATCGTACTCTTCCAAAACTCGGCGGCGCGTCGAAATACGAGTCGCAGCTTTTGCTTTAAAAAGTGCCGAAGTCAAAGAAGACTGAAACGCAGAAGAAAGAAAGGCGCTGGTTGTGTTTGGTAAGCAGCAGCAGCAGCCGAGATATCAAACGCCGCGCATCTGCCGTTCCTCCCTTCAGGGTCAGCGGGGCTTTCAGAGCTCTGTCGTCGCATGCCACTAACAGGTGTGCTCTCAAAAGAAGCTCGCCGAGCCTCCAGAGCATTACACAATCACAGGAGCCCGAAATAGCGGCGTGTGGGCGGAGCCTCCGGAGACGTTCACAGGTGTACGAGTTCAGAGAGCTTTCACAGGAGTGATGAAAACCTCGAGACTAAACTAGCTTGTGCGTTCTGTTCATCGATATGTATTAAACCCGTCCGCTGTTATTAATCCGTTTGAGTTAGTGTTAGTGGATTAACATTTTTCATGCCAATAAAGGCATTCCATTCAGAATTTAGAATTTTTTTTAATTTAAATTTGAATTAAATTTGAATGCTGTTATTGATCCGTCTGAATTTGAATTTAAGCGAGATTTGAGTTCATGCGAAAATGTAATTTATATTTTGAGATTGAATTTTTTTATGTTTTTTGAAAGTGAATATGAATTCATGTTTGGGTTTTGAAGTAGGAGTTAATTTTTTTTTTTTTTCAAATTTGAGTTAAAATTTCAAGTTTGTCATTATTGTGAACCCGTATGCTGTTAATAATCAGTTTAAATTAACATTTTTCATTTGAATTTCAAATTCTTAATTTCATGCCAATAAAGGCATTCCATTCAGAATTTAGATTTGGATTTTTTTATCTGAATTTGAATAAATTTTTGAGTTTTGAAATGAGTTTGGAATTTAAATTTAAACCTGGATTTGAGTTATATAATAATATATATATATATATTTTTAACTTGCTGTTATTGACCAGTCAGAATTTGAATTTAAGCGAGTTTTGAGTTCATGTGAAAATCGTGAATTTACATTTTGAGAATTTTTGAAAGTGAATATGAATTCATGTTTGGGTTTTGAATTATGAGTAAAAAAATTTTTATTTCAAATCTGAGATAAAATTTGAAGTTTGTCATTATTGTGAACCTGTAATAACCTGTTTAAATTAAAATGTTGCTCTTTCAAAATAAATTGAAAAAATTATAATATTTATAATATAATATAAAAAAAAAAATTTGAGAAATAATGTCAATAAAGGCATTAAATTCAATTCAGAATTTTTATTTGGATTTTTAAATCTAAATTTGAATTGGAAGTTTGAATTTTGAAATGAGTTTTGAATTTGAGTTAATAATATATATTATTTTCTAACTTGCATGCTGTTATTGACCAGTCAGAATTTTAATTTTACATTTTGAGATTACAATTGTTTTAAAAGTGAATATGAATTCATGTTAATTTAATTTTTCATGGAAATTTTCTGAATTCAAATTTGAGTTTAAATTTTAAGTTTGTCATTATTTAAAACCTGTATGCTGTTAATAACCAGTTTAAATAAAAAAATAAATTATAGTAATTTAATAATTTCATAGTATTTCAGAAAAAAAGACAAGTTTGGAGTTTGAATTTTGAAGTTAAATGAATCAGAGTTTTGAATTTAAATTAGAGTTTAAATTTTGAATTTATCATTATTCTAAACCTGTATGCTTTTTAACAACCAGTATAATTAGAATTTAGAATTTGGGTGAAATTAAAATTAAATGTTTTTTTTTTTTTTATTATTAAAATTTTGAACTTGTGATTATTCCAAACATGCTGTTATTAATTAGTTTGAATTTGAGTAATATGTCATTATTTTTTAACTTTTAACTTTATTGATCAGTTTGAATTTGAATTGAGTTCACACTAAAAATCTAGAATTAAAATTAGCGAATATAAATTAATGTTTGAGATTTGAAGAATACGTTTTTAACGAATTTAAATTGTGAATTATCATTAGTCTAAGCCTGTGTGTTGTTGTTAACCAGTTTAAATTAAAATTTAAAACTAGGCCTTAAAAGGTTTTATTTAGGTTTTTTTTTTTTATTTTGAATTTGAATTCAAAAATAAATTTGAGTTTTGACTTTAAATTTGAGCTTGATTTAATGTTTATCATTATTTTAAACTTGTTATGCTGCTATTGGCACATTTGAAATCTTTAATTTAAGTTTGAGATCGAATTGTTTGAGTTTGAGTTGTTTCAACTCAATTGTTTCAGTTTTAGAATTTATCGTTATTCTGAACCTGTATGCTTTTAACAACCAGTATAATTAGAATTTAGAATTTGGTTGCAATTCAAATTTTGAGCTTGTGATTATTCCAAACCTGTATGCTGTTATAAATTGGTTTGAATTTGAGTTTGAGCCGTGTACGTGAATGAGTTTATTATTCAAAATGTGTATGTGCCGTTATTAACCAGTTAGAATTTAACACGTGAACATTTGAAA
>NC_056711.1:20079873-20082373 GCF_018831695.1 Puntigrus tetrazona | reverse complement strand
CCGTTCACCCATCCACCTTTCTACCATCCATCTATTCATCCATCCATCTGTCCGCACATTTATACATCCATCCACACACCAATTCATCCACCTGTCAACCATCCATCCATCCTCCAGCCATACATCTATCCACCTATCCATCCAACAATTCATCACCCTTTCATCCATTCATCTATTCATCCACCTATTAATCATCCATCTGTCTATCCACCCAATATTCCATCCTTTGCCTATTCATCCATCCACCTTTCTACCACCCGTTCAGCCATCCATCCATCCACCCATTAATCCATCCTCCACGCATTCACCTATCCACCAACTATCATCCATCCGCCCACCAATCCATCACCCGTTCATCCATTCTCCACCCGTTCATCCATTCATATATCCACCCATCGACCATCCAACCACCCACCCATTTATCCATCCACCTTTCTACCATCCATCTATGTATCCATCCATCTATTCATCCATCCATCTGTCCGCACATTTATACATCCATCCACACACCAATTCATCCACCTGTCAACCATCCATCCATCCTCCAGCCATACATCTATCCACCTATCCATCCAACAATTCATCCACCAATCCATCACCCTTTCATCCATTCATCTATTCATCCACCTATTAATCATCCATCTGTCTATCCACCCAATATTCCATCCTTTGCCTATTCATCCATCCACCTTTCTACCACCCGTTCAGCCATCCATCCATCCACCCATTAATCCATCCTCCACGCATTCACCTATCCACCAACTATCATCCATCCGCCCACCAATCCATCACCCGTTCATCCATTCTCCACCCGTTCATCCATTCATATATCCACCCATCGACCATCCAACCACCCACCCATTTATCCATCCACCTTTCTACCATCCATTTATGTATCCATCCATCTATTCATCCATCCATCTGTCCGCACATTTATACATCCATCCACACACCAATTCATCCACCTGTCAACCATCCAGCCATAAATCTATCCACCTATCCACTACCCATTCATCCAACAATTCATCCACCAATCCATCACCATTTCATCCATTCATCTATTCATCCACCTATTAATCATCCATCTGTCTATCCACCCAATATTCCATCCTTTGCCTATTCATCCATCCACCTTTCTACCACCCGTTCATCCATCCATCCATTAATCCATCCTCCACGCATTCACCTATCCACCAGCTATCATCCATCCGCCCACCAATCCCTCACCCGTTCATCCATTCATATATCCACCCATCGACCATCCAACCACCCACCCATTTATCCATCCACTCACACACCCACCCACCCGTCCATCCGTCTGCATTCATCCACTCACTCATCTTTCTGGCTATTCATGTTTTAAAATCACTTTTTAAACGAGGCTATAAAAACATTTACTACTTCTTCCTCGCCCTTCAATTCAAATAGCAACTCTCCATTTAAAATTAAAAACTGGACTTTTCAAGGCATTCTCAATTGAACTCTAAATGTCTATGTCTTTCCCTTCTTCTGATGTTACCAATTCTGGTACTTTTCACCGTCCAAATAACGACCTCTAACTGATGACCCGATGCGAAACCGGTTGTGAGTGCAGTTTTTGTTGAATCCAGCGTGAGCACCACAACCACCTCCAGAAAGACACGAATAGCTGCTTCAGGATACCGGCGTGGGTCTGGTCGGGGGCAGTGCATGTGGGCCGCAGTTTGTCAGGAGGAGATTGTGGAGGTGTAACGCAGCTAAAACACAAGATTACCTGAAATACACCACACGGGTGGCAGAAACTAGAGTAGGTGAGGTTATTTCCTGAAGGCATTGCTTTAAGCTACTATAAACAAGCACGGTGACGTATTGCATTCAAAACCGCGTCGCTGCACGCTTGCATGAGTGTATTCCTGGCCTGACAGCGAGCGTCTCGACTCGTCTTGATCTCCGCAGAGCTCTCTGGGTCCGTGGGATGCGACTGATTGCCGGCAGCAGCTTCAAAGGAAACAACAAACGCCACTTTGCTTCGAAACGGAGGTGTCGCCTACGAGAAGTGGCGCAGAGCTCCGCTTCAGCGTGTTTTAGCAACCGGGGCCTGTGTCAGAAGAGCTGTGTTTTAGCAACCTTGTTGTGTTGTTTGGAGCGCGCCGGTTGCTCAGAGACCTTTGTTCTCCTGCGTGTCGCGGTTTCAGTCGCAAATGTGCAACGCAAACCATCCCTTTATGTCATGAGAACCAATAAAAGACTCATTCCGAGCAGATTCACGCGAGCGAAGCCTGATGCTGTAATGAGCACATGGATGACAGCCGGGATTTCTGCCAAGTGAAGTCAGAGTTGTGTCATGACGGATCCAGTGACTCACTTTCTGATGCAGCTGGTTTGTCTTAATGGGCTCGTGTTGTGAATCATTTTTAGCCCTGATTGTTTCACCCGAGTCTGTCCCATAGCACGTATCTGCAAGCGAATGTGACTTTAATCGGTCGGCATTGTGAGAAAGGAAGGTGTAGAGGAATCACAG
>NC_056711.1:20062373-20074873 GCF_018831695.1 Puntigrus tetrazona | reverse complement strand
CTTATTTTTTTGGTTTGTTTTAATTAACATATACATATATATATATATATATATATATATATATATATATATATATATATATATATATATATATATATATATATATATATATGTGTGTGTATAGGTCTATATTTAGCTGCAGTATAGACACTCTGTATTTTGCTCTAATAACTAAGCCAGAAAATGTAGTTCAATGTCAAAAAATGCGTTAAATAAAATAGAAAGCTGGGGTGGAGAGAGCTGGTCTCGGCGGGATGAGATGTTTTCCGCAGATCTGTTTTGTTTTCCAGCGGGGAAGTTTATCTGTAACAGAGAGTCAGATACGGCCGGAGTCCCGTCGAGAAAACGCTCGCATTACCGATGCAAAGCAGCGTGGGAAACGGCGCTGAACGAGGCATCATGGGACATCCATCTGTTCTGTGTCAACTTGCCCCGGCGATATACGGTAGGCCAACATATACTGAGAAGAAAACACACCACATGAAGGGTTAAACCAGAAACGGCATACAGCACTTCCACTATAACGTTAGCTTAATGGCACAGACATTTTCTTACTGTGTTTTTGTCTTGTTTTTCAGTACAAATATCTGAAATCAAGAGACATTTAGCCGAGTGTCTGCATAAAACAAGAAAATATCTGCTAACACATTCAGATGTATTATTATTAATCCATTTTTGTTCTTTTAAGTGTGAGCTTTCTTCATTTTGATATTTTTATATAAAAAGTTGTTTTCTTAAATGCTTGCATATTTGCACTAAAAAAAACAAGACAAAAGCACTAAAAAAGTTTTTGCCCGACCCATTCTGCGATCAATCGATATATTTTTACTACAAAAAAATTTATGTAAATATATCTCTACCAATGTGTTTCTTGGAAATGTTTTAACCCAATAAAATACGTTCACCAACAACAAATAACTAAATATGAATCTACTTTATTCCATCCACAGTCCAGGCTACTTTAAGACTGAAAATGTATTTTCTCGCTGAAATACATTTTTGAAATATATTTTAGCATATGAACATTAAGAGCAATAACAATTGTTATTAAAACAAAGCAATGCAAACAAAACTGTTTATATTTTGGGGTGAGAGATGACAATATATTTAATTGAGTAATATTTTACTGTAATAGTAATATTTTACTGTTTAAAATATATTTTGTTCCGAATTTTTCCATATGGGCAGTAACACACAAAAAAAAAACAAATCTGCAAAATTTGAAAAATACGGTAGCTGAATTTTACTGTAAAATTTACAGTTAATTGATATAATGTTAACATACCAACCTATGGAAGTGCTGCATCTGTTTATCTGTTTTGAACCAAAGCCCGTTACAAACTGTAAAAAGCTGTAAAATATTAACATACATATTCACACAAACACTAAACACCATAATGATGCAATAAACATTCATGTAAAAACATTAGTTTAATCCTATTAAAAAAAACTGATTTACAGTTAAAAATGGTATAATACTGTAAAATGAAATGTAATGCCCAGTACATTTTTCCCTGCATGCAGTAGGTAGAACTATAGTAGGTTTTTACTGTAACTTTTTTTTTTACTGTAACTCTTTTACTGTAACTTTTTTACTGTATTTTTTTTACAGTGTGTGCTCGTGTTCGTGTGAATGTTTCTGGCCCGAGCCGTGTTATTGTGTAACACCCAGCCCTCGTTTTTTTCAGACACGTGCTGTGCTGAATAAGCACCAAACTGTTAAACGAGTCCGTCTGCATCTGTTGACACAACGCCTCTCGTGCCAGCACTCGCCGTCCCCGTCCTCGGGCTCGGATCCGCATCGGATCTCTCTCTGGACGCTGGGGGGCTCGTCCGAACGCAAACACCTCCTGACGGAAGAAATGCCGTTCATCGTGTAACCCAACGTGGGGTAAAGACGGTGAACGTCACTGCAGCTCAGAGTTAACCCTTCGGGCACTTTTATGCTAGTTTTAGACACAAACTTACATTACATTAACTGCTTAAAAATCTGGTCTGCTTCCTTAGTGAAACGTTCATGCTAAGCGTACTACAAATACATTTATGCACATATTTGTATAATAAAATGCCTTGCATTTGTACTCAGTCTTAGTCTAAATTAAAACGACTAATTTTCTCAATGCACAATTAAAGATAAAAGTACAATTAAAGATATATTTAGTATTTTTTACTGTGCTAAAGTCGAACTATTGCAAGTACACTTGGGGTAGACTTCAAATATTTCGCAATTAATGGCGGATATTGTTCAGAGATTATACAATCCTCATGAAAGTGACATTAAAACACAATATTATGTGCATTGTGAACAAGCAGTACGCCGAATAGAGCTGAAATATAATTTTTTAGATCAGTATTGAGTTATTTTACCAAAAAGGTATACCTGTTAATGGGTTAATCAGGTAGTATTCGCTCCATAAAGTAACGTTTGTCCTTTTTTACAGCTAGCTTTTCAGTTAGTTCTCAAAAAGCCAAAAGATACTGTAACTGGAAACCAGGCCAGCGTTTCCACATTCAGCTTTGACTTATTGCCGGTGTGTTTCACAACTGCGCCTTCGTTTAAAACGAAACTAAAATAAGGTAGCTTATAATTACCCCATTAACAATATGAATCACTCAGAGGTGTTTGGGTTTTTTTAACTGGTCACACTGGGAGACTTTAGCTCTGCCGACCAGCTTAACTAGTAGTAGCTTTGGGTTTTCAGTGGGCTTAGTTATCAAGAAACCCAACAAAATAACAATAACCCAACAATAAATTAACCTTGTTGAGTTTTTGGTGTTTGATATCTGGTTTATCTGCTTATAATTAACACCATTAACAGTATCGATCTCTCCTTGCTGAGTAAGCCAACCTAAAGTGGTTTTCTGTTTGCTGGTTTTTGAGCACTAACTAAACATACTATGAGACCAGCCTTGCAGGCCAGCTAAACACCAACAAACCATTTTAAGTTTTAGTTAAGGGTTTTCAGAAGGCCTTAGTTAACCCTGTGGCTTATGAACCTTGTTTTCACGTTCAGCTTTGACTTCTTGTCAATGAGTTTGTTCGCTTTCACAACTGTGACTTAGTTCGAAGTTGCGCTAAGTAGCCTCTAATTATATCTCTTATGCAATGCTTTTGTTCCTTTCTTTTAAAGGAAACTAAATTAGGGTGTGCAACTGTAAACCGTAGTGAGATAAACCAACCAATCAGATCAGCAAACTATCGGTTTTGATTTGGGTTTTCAGCAAGAATAAACCAACGCAAGGCCTCTTTAACATCAGTACCGACTTTAGTTGGAAGTGTGTTTATTTGGTTTCACAGCTGCGATCTTATAATTAACCCCTTACCCATGATTTTGGGCGCCTTTTTAACTAGTCACACTGGGAAACCAGCTTTAACAGCAGGTCTCTGTCAACTCTGTAGCAAGAAACTTTACCAAATAAATAGTAGCCATGCGTTTGTGTGGTTTCACAACTTTTTGAAGTGAAACTAAATTAGGGAGTGTGTCATTAACCCATAATGATATATATGAGATCCGCAAACTGTCTCAGTCTAGCCTAGATTTGGGTTTTCAGCAACAAACTAAATGAAAAATGACCAGAATCCAGTGAACGGCCTGTTTTAACCCTTTGTTCAGAGACGATCTGAATGGTTTTCATTGCAAATACAAACATTACAAACCATCAACTTTTAACCATTAAGACCATTTAAAAAAGTGTGTTTTGGGACAAATTTGGGACTAAATTCCAAAAAGTCACCAATAGAAGGTGACCAATAGAGGCCAGTTACAATTTACAGCCCAATTATAACCAATAAAACCATTACAAATGTTAATGTGTTTGGTTTGGTTTGCAATTCAACAATATAGCTTATAGAGTTTGCTGGTTATAAAGTTATAAAGTTTGCTGGTTTCATCAAGGTCGCACCGAGAGAGCAGTTTTGCCGACCGGCAAACCGTCTTAAGCTAGTTTTGGCAGAAAACCCAACAAAATGTCTAGTTTTAACCTTGTTTCCACATTCAGTTGTTGCCAACCTGTGCGTTTGGTTTCACAACTGTGCCTTTGTTTAAAGTGAAACTAAATTAGCGAGCGTAAGATTAACCCCTAATGATACAAATGAATCGGCCGCGTGAGTAAACCTAAATTCGGGTTTTCAGCAAGAAACCAGCGCAAGGCGTCCACAACCTTGTTTCCGCATTTCAGTTTTGACTTGTTGCCAAAGCGTTTGTTTGGTTTCACAACCGGCCCTTTGTTTAAAACAAAACAACGTCAGGTTAACTTCCTGGTATTACCAAGAACAGTTGGTTGGCTAAGAGTTTACGAAGGCGGTTGAAGGAGAGCGCTATGAGAACTAGCATGTCGGTCGATTCACACAAACGTCACGTTCTCAGAGGTGTTTGTCACCTAGAAGCTTGTGTGTTTAGTCACGCCCGCGTCTGTTGTTGTTACGACGCATTCCTGCGAGCTTAATCATCCGTCCTCGGCAACCATCCTTCAACCAGGTTAACTATTAGCAGGAAACGAAAAGCGCGCTCAGAGTAATGCCCAGATGGGGAAGTCTGAACGCGGTGGGGTTCGACAGCTTTGAACGCAAACCGCCACTTCCCTCCGTGTCATACGACTCTTTCGTTGGCCGAGCGTTTGTCACGCTGCGGTTTCTAACTGACTTGTTTCGGGCCGTGTTTGGAGACCCTGAGGTCGTGGTCGCGCTCGACGGTAACGCATGCAGCTTCTAAAAAGGAAACTTTGGCTCTGTTCCAAATCCTAGTAAGCGTGTATTTGAAGTCATCGTTTCTTTTGGCCACGGTCCAAGGCTGGGAACAACAATAACAAGAGAAATAATTCATCGTGAGCACGATCCTATACATTTTAAGCCGCATAATGCTTTGAAACGAGCACAGTGAAACTAAATATGGTGGACAGTTACAAATATAATGTAGATAACCATTACAAAATAGTAAAAAAATAAATATCAATTAAAATGCATTTCTTATATTGGTGATGTTTGTTGGTGTGATGCACTGATGGCATCATTTGATGCATTAATATCAAACTCTGGTGAAATCGTTCATCAGTTTTTTATTTTTATTTTTATTTTTATATGTTTTTAACCTACCTGCTGTATATAGGTGCTATTTTAACAATCATACGTTCACTTGTAATTGCATGCAATGATTCATGCATTGATATAGCATCACAATTTCACATTATTTTATAAACAAGCGAAGTAAAAAAGAATAGTGAATAGTGGACGATGTAGGACGAATGGCCATAAAAATTGTGCTTTATGCTGAACAATTTGTTTAAAATAGTTCAAACTAGCGATAAATGAACGATTTTGTGTATGTTATGCTTATAAGAGCTATGCACTCTGTGCCAAACTGGTGAAATTAATATTCAGTCGCTGCCTAAGTAGGGTGTTCTCAGTTGGTATGCTGCCTGCTGGACAATAAACGTGATTTTGGACGAGTTTTAAGGTCCATAATGGATTACAACAAGCACAGTGAAACAAAAAACAAGACATGCACGATAAGACAGACGAACAAAATGTGTTCCGTGTTGAAAAACATTACAAAATAAATCAATCTCATTATAAAATGCATGTTAATGCCAGAAATCAATCGCTGAGCAGTTTTCTCCAATTGGGTCTCTTTTTAAGTAACATGCTGCAGTTTTGTCATAAAGACTATAAAGGCTGTTCTTTTGGCCAAATTCGAAGACCCACAAAGTACTGAAACAAGCACAGTGTAACCGAAACCGTCATCCAAGAAAGTGAACAATGTGAAACGTGTGTTTTGATGACAAATCTAACTACATATGGATCATTTCTTCCTTCAGCGAAGGTGTTTTAAGACGTTATAAGCGCACTTATGACTCGAGGAGCGTTTTAAAAGCAGTGCACATTGTTTTGACCCGATTCTAAGCCTCGTAATCTATTTAAACAGGCGGTAAAACCAAAAACAACATCAAAGGTGCATCATTAATGCAGGGGAAAAGAAAAAAATATCATAAAACAGTTTGATCTAATTATAAATTGACATATTTATTCCCTCAATATTATTCTCTAGTGAAGTCAATCATCGGTCGGTTTCGCAAGTGTTCCCAAGGCGCTCACTTATGAGGGTTCACTGTGCTGTCTAGGAGGCGTTTTAAGGTACTAGAAGCACGCTTATGACTTGAGGAGTGTTTTAAAAGCAGTATACGTTCTGTCGGGCCAATTTCAAGGCCTGTAATGTATTGAGACAAGCACAGTGAAACCATCACTTTCAAAAAAAAGTCTTGAAAGTCTTCCCGAATCGGTCACTTACGAGGACTACTTGGGTAGTGCGCTGTCTATGTAGGTGGCGTTTTAAGACATTACATTCGGCCCAGTTCTAAGGCTCACAATGCATCGTAACAAGTGCAGTAAAACCAAAAAACATCATATACATGAATTCTTAATATCTGTTCATTTGCGTTTCGTTGCTGTTGCAGCTCGGCATCCAGCTCTAGTGAAGTCAGTCATCAGGTGGTTTTGCAAGCGTTCCCAGGTCGGCTACAAATGAGGGCTCATTCAGTCTAGACTAGGATTTGGAACGCGTCCCGCTTCCCGAGTTTATGTCATCTGCGCCAACAGATGTTCAATTGCTGTTTAAAGTAGTTTGATTGGTGGAATGGCTGTGTTGTTGAGTTGAAGCTCCCTTATGGTTTATCTCCGAACTGCCGCCACACTGTTACTCATCTAAGCAGCGGGAGGGGTAGAAAGATTGTGTTTTATTGGAAATGTCACCTTGGGAGCGCTGGGCATCTGCTCCACAGGCAGCCTCCGCTTAATTGCCAGGGAAACTATCCTGACCTTGGCTGACGGTAACGTGGGCGGCACACGAATGTCCTCATCCGCGCCTCCCAATGACATTGTTTCAACTCCATCCGACTTCGCGCTGAATTCATCATGAGGCCGAGCCCGACTCCAGTTGAATACTTATGTAAGTCGCCGTATCCGTCTCCGTGGCAACCAGCTGCACAGAAGCGCGCGCCGCCTCCCACAGCCTCCCCGAAGCGAGCTGTTTCCATGGCAACTGGGGGAATCAGAGCAGCATCCTTTTGATGATGCTCTTCAGAGATGACAGCCTTTGGAAGCGCAGCACAGCTTTTATGTGTCAGAAAATAAGAAAGTAGGTTATAGGAGAAATCTACAGCTCCGGGCTCTGAAGCGACTGACACTTCTCACAAATAGACTCACGACGCAGTGATTAATAATGCATTGTGCGGTTTTGGTGAGCAGAAAAAGAAAAAGAAGGATTCACTAAGAATTATGTTGTTTATATTATATTAAATGTGTTCTCGCTCGCACTAAAACTTAAAGTGTGCGGAGTGTGTGGATTTCAAATAGTGTGTCATGACCAGCGTTATTGTAGTATCACTGAGGTGCTGTTATAGTTTTTATTATTATATTTAATTCTTTTTTTCTTCATTTTTGTATTTTTTTATATTTTTTTATAACATACTGTATTATCATATTAATTTCAGTTCTCATTTTTTTTACATCAACTTATGCCAGCTAACTGATATAAAATATTTGTTCATAGTTCATTTTATAGTTGATAATTATTTTATTTTATTTTAAGTATTTATTTATTTATTCCAATATATTGTGTATATAATTTATTTATAGTCTATTATATATATATATATATAAGTATATATATATATATATCTATATATATATATATATATATATATTTTTTTTTTTTTTTTTTTTTTAGTTAATGTTCATTTTTTTTTAGTATAATAAACTTGGTCATGATTCAAAAAGTAGGACAAAAATGTCAAAATCTAATTAAATATATTAATTGTGAATAAGTTAGACTGATGCAGCACTGACAGGTGTTGATGCCCTCATCCTCAAGAATCATAAATGCATCCTCAAATGCACAAAATTGCACAGGTACAAAATATGACTGTATTAAATACAAGTTTGTGTGCTTTAATTTAATATGAACACTTTTAAATTTGTATTTGAGCAACTGAAGCAGATCCAGTCGAGAACCGCTGCTGTAAATGGCGGCGTGTTGATGTGATTAATTTTAATAATTGATTGTGTCACTGTCACTTTCTTGATTTTTTTTAACTTTACACGTTTTGCTGCCGGCATCTGGGCTCAGTGTTTCCGTCGTGTCTCGGCGTTCTCTGATCTGACAGTCAGCAGACAAATGTCTGCCTCCAGGGCTCTTTCTCCTCCCGTTACGCCAACGACAATCTGCTAATACACGCAGAAGCATCCGTCTTTTAGCAACAATCTCATTGCATCAGCAGTGAGCAGTTTGTGGTTTTTGGCAGCGGCTTTTTTCATTAACCTTGTGCAACTTCCTATCAGTGTGCAACTGTAAGAGCGGCCGAACACCAACCGAAAGAAAGACGGAAACTTTCTTTTTTTTCTGGACATGGTCTGTTTTATTTGTGTATATTTAACTCCCAGGTTGGCCTTGAGGAACACGGCATGTGTATTGCATCTTCACTTCGATTGTGAACTCATAAACTACTTGTAGTTGTAGTTTGTCAGAGTTTTAAAAAAATGTTTGTATACATATGTTACGTTTGCACTTAGTGTATTCTCTTCAGTGCTGCAACAATAATTTAGATGAAAAAATAAAAAAAAAAAATGAAACGGAAGATCCAAACACAAAAGTCTGAATCATTTCTGTAAATCCCTTCCAAAATACATATGTCGAAATGCTGCATGCATATTCATGAACCCAAATGAAAAGTCACCCAATTTCATACAAAATAAATAGTTCAACCAATTTTCAAAAAAAAACAAAAACAAAAAAAACCAGAAAAGCGTGTATTCAGCTTTTCCGAAGAAAGCGGTGTATGATCATCTGTGACCCTGGACCGCAAAAGTCATCAAAGGGTCAATATTTGGAAAATAGGTTTTCCATTGATGCGTGGTTTGTTAGGATTGGACAATATTTGACTGAGATAAAACTATTTTGAAATATAGAATCTGAGGGTGCAAAAAAAATAAACTAAATATTGAGAAAATTGCCTTTAATATGATATGCATATTATATTACTAATCAAAAATTAAGTTTTGATATATATGTATATGTGTATATATATATATATATATATATATATATATATATATATATATATATATTTATATATTATATATATATATATATATATATATATATATATATATATATATATAATATATTTATTTATTATTTTATTTTTTTATTATTAATTTACATTTTTTTTATGGTAGGAAATTTCTTCATAGAACATGATTAATTATTTTTTTTAATCATTTTGCTCCATTTTTTAGTTTCCCCCCGGCAAATATACCTGTGCTTGTGACGGCTTTTGTGCTCCCGGCTCGCAAACGAGAGTAAATCTGGCGAAGAAATAAATACCTGAACCAATTTTCAAACCCAAAAACCGACCGGGGGGTCAAGCTGACCTGACCTCCTTCCCGAAGCGCGTGCGCTCGCATCCACGAGCCCGAAGGGGAAGCGGTCAGCAAACGGGAATATGAAACAGATCGAACTGACCCCAACACGGGAGCACGGTACGCTCGGTTGAACGAAAGGAAGTGTTCGTAATGCGCCCGTGCTGTTGCAGTTTGGTCTCAGCGTTCGATGTCTTCCCCCGCACGAGGCGGAAAATAGCCCTGGCAGCCTGCGCATATCAAAGCCATCAGACGCGTAATCCCCCATGAGTCACCGCCGCTCAGAGACCACAGACCCGCTCGAACCCGAGCCGCCTCGGAGCTGAAGGTCACAGATCTGTTTCTTATGGCGAGCGGCTGAAATCTGAGGCGTAAGTGGGTCATGTCCACTGCTTCACGTAACGGCCCTTTGTTTTCCGCCCAGGGGAAGTTCTCTGACTGTAGGAGCAAAAAACACAAAGCTAAAAGCTCTTTTTAATTCGAATATGAGGTACTTTACAGTAGTGGGCGACCGAGACGGGGGGTTTTTTGGCCGGGTGACAGACATGCAGCGTTATTTTAAGGTGTCATTTGTACAGTGCAATTATACATGAGTAATATTAATCAATTACATGCACTTGCTCTATAGTTAGGGTTTGGTTTAGGGTTACTTGCATGTAATTATGCATAAATCGTTGTTATTATAATACGCAATATGACGCGTAAGAAGGACACCTTAAAATAAAGTGTTACTTTACGTGCAGTTTTTATTTGTCTAAAGCGACAAATTAATTATACCATCATTTTTAGTTTTTTAATAATTTACTAAACGTATTCAATTTAAGTTTTGGGTTTTTTTTTTTACTTTTTCATTTCAATCATTACAGTCGTACAATCATATGAAGTTTTTCATTCATACACTTTTTTAAAGCAATTTTTGTTGGTTTGAATCCAGTTTTAAATGCAAATTTTCAGTAAAAGTGAATTTTTTATGCTTATTTAATTTTTTGTATCATTTTACAGCATTTTTTATTTATTAACTTTCTAATATAGCGAATCAAGAAAAAAATCTGAAGTCAAATGTCTTTAAAACGGTGCAACTTTTATTTTTCTTGATTATTTATTTGTTTGTTTGTTTGTTTTGTTTGTCATAATTACATTACAGTGCCTTTTCATCCATTAGCCCATCATTTTCACCAATTCTACTTTTTAAAGTAAAATGCACTGCAACTTTGCAGCTTTAATCTTAATAAATACATGTTATTATTATTATTATTATTATTGCTTTCATCATTTTGGTTGGCATCCAGTATCTCTGCTATTTATTAGGGTGCTTTACGTTATTGCAAGACCGGTGTAATGTTTACTTCATGCATATTAAAGCCTCCACTTTTATTCAGTAAAGCCTTGCCTCTTTATCGGCTGAGGTTTGTTATTAATGTCCGTGACCTTTCAAATCTCATCAGCACGGTGAACAGCGGAAAGCTCTTCAGAAAATCCTCACGGGGAGTTTTTACGCGAATAACGCGTAATATGAACGAACGCCTTCATCTGAAGCGCTACATCGGCCACATCATCTCCTACTGCTTTGATCATTTTCTGTCAGTTCTCGGCCTTTATCTGATTTAGAAATTTCCAGAACGTCGACTTCTGACTTCAGGTCGTCCGAGTTTTTGGAGGCGTCAAAGTCGGTACTGATAAATGTCGTCGCTCGTTTTGCTAAAGTGACGAAGGTATCGCTCGAAGCTGATATTGCGGCACAATTTTGAATCTAAATTCAATGGGAAACGTGTGAAGCTTGTGATAGCTGTGCAGACATGTACTGTGTTATAGCAACGGTTGCACGCTTATATATCACTGTATAACCAACTGCATCAGTATTTTTAATCATGCACGTATTTTTAAATCATAAAAACACTAGGCTTACACGTTGTTTCTCATTGCATCAGCTTTCAGCACTTTAGGCCCATTTTGTTTCCACTGAGCAACTGTTGCAATCAAGTGTTAAAATGATATGCACGCATGACAACACAGACACACACTTTTATGAGGCTGATGGTAATAAAAGGGCCCGGGGAGTTTCCACCACCAACCCTGATTACTGACGTCTATTTGCTCTGTTTTCCAGACGGCATTTCACCAGCAAACGAGATTACGGGCTGGTGTGTGACGTGACGTGAAGGAGACCTGTTATTGGGGATCAAACCGGCTCCGCGTAACTGTGTAAAAACAGATAAGTGTGAACGAAAAATGTGACTTTTCTAAGAAACCTCACTCAAGCATATGAGTTTAGTCACTTTTAAGGGCATCTAAGATGTAGATTAGTTAATTTCTTCGCTTGCTTGCCAATGGATGTGAATGGGTGCCGTCAGAGCGAGAGTCCAAACAGCTCAATAATTCGCGCCACTCCAAGCTGAAACAAATTCATCGTTAAGGCGTTTTAACATCGAACTGTTGCTTCCGGGTGTTCCCTCAGTGCATAATAAAACTTCTTCCAGTGATAAAGTGGTCTGGTCTGAATCAGGAGAGAAATCTGCACGACGTTTACAAGCTTTAAACAAATACGTGGCTGGAGTTTGATGCGAAAGACAACAGGAGATGGCCTTTTTTTAAAAAAGCTAATTCTGACGGCACCCATTTACACCCATTTTAAGCAAGATGCTGCATATCTCCAAAACCGTGAAGACACGACCTACATCACTTAGGCAGTAGACTGTGTAGCTCTTCCAGCGTTTTTATATGAATGAATGATATTGGCACCGAAAACAACACTTACATCATCATGTAGGTGTTGCATATAAGCCAGGATTCACGTCGAGTGGGACGCCTGAGGTCACATTTTCAACATGCTGGGACGTTCTGTGCAAATTCACTAATACAATCCAGTCACGTGAAGAAAAGCTTCAAACGGCATAGATTACTGTGAGAAATTTACTATGGAAAAAACCTGGTCGGGATTTAAAAGTCTAAATGTAGAGTGTATGCTTGGGCCGTAGATTTGTTTTTAGCTGTCATCTCTGTGTTTGTTGACTGCAGGTTGGTTTGTAGTAGACCCTTGTGGTTTTGACGGATCTCACTTCTGGGTAAACAGGAGACCGAAAGAGACGCT
>NC_056711.1:20037373-20052373 GCF_018831695.1 Puntigrus tetrazona | reverse complement strand
TAATGATTATTCCCCCTTTCCTTTCACTTGCATCACACAAAAAACACTTTATAACAGCAAGCACTTTTTCACTAATAATTACTGACTTTTCACTCAATAAGGTCTTCATTTGCTGCTTGTTAATAGTTAGTGCGCTACTTGTTGCGTTTATGCATCGGATAGGATCAGTGAGGTAGAGTAAGGCATTAATACGTGCTTAATAAACACTAATAAATGGGTAATTATAATAATAGCAACTAGTTGAGTGCTACCAAAGATATTCGTCTCCACACTGTAAAACACAGCTTACATAATTAACCAAAGCTTATAAGAGATCAAAACCAGTCTTTGCTTCAAAATGTCAGGTTTAGCTCAATGATAATTGTGAAATGTGCACCAGTTTCTGAGTGAAATACGCTTTTTCTTGCAGTGTTTTGCGCAGATGGAGGTTTGGTTTGGATGGAGAAGTGGGTGAGTAAATGATAACTGAATTTATATTTTTGGACGAGTTATTCCTTTCTATTTATACTTTAAATATGCGCATGTTGATTTGTGATACTTGTTGTAGTTTCAGCCTCAGACGGTGTCTCTCACTCACGGTCTGAGAGAAAAATCCCTTTGACAGAGGATGGTTTTACGAAGAAACTGATTGCTGGATTTGCCAAAGTAGGTTGGTGAAATCGAATCTTTGAGCGATTGAATGCTATATATTCATAAAATCGATGAAAGCACGTATCACATAAATTATAAGAACATTAAACAGGTTACTTTACCCCAATATTAAATAAAAGCACATTAGTGAGAGCATTTTGCGTGCATGAGTGAACGAATCACTCCCCGAGACGACTCGTTCTTCCCGAGTCACATTAAAGATTCGCTCAAAATGAACGAATCGTTCAAGAACGACCACTAAAGAACATGGCCTGTTAACTGGGTATTGAATAATTCTTTCCATGTATCTTATTCTAATATATCAAATACACGAAAACAGCAAAGAAAACGGCTCTGATTGAGTCATTTTGGTCTTTTTATACTCAAATGTGGACCACAGACCAGTCACGAGTCTTTCCATTGACGTATGGTTTGGTAAGACAAGTAAGACACGATCCTGGATCAACATACCTGTCCGAAAATACCCCTAAACCTAACCCTACCCGAAACCTTTTCCCTAAATCAATGGGAAATGATAGCTCAAACCCGATTGGCCGATTAGAATGTTGTTCAAGGAAGATCTCGTACGCTCACCACGGTTTGTTAGGATAGGTACAGCTAAATGAACATCTCAGGATGCAAAAAGTCGAGAACATCAGCTAAGTGAAGCTCTTAGCAATGCATATTGATAATCAAACATGAATTTTTGATGCACTTACAGTGCAAAATATCTTCACGAAACGTGATTTTCACTCGATATCCTCACGATTTTTGGCGTGAAAGAAACATCGTTCACGTTGACCCACGCTGTGTATTTTTGGCTGCTGTTTTCGTGCTCCAGGGTCACGCGTGATGCATTCGGTGCACGCAGACGTCTCTAACACTGGGTTGCATCATCTGTGTTTTTTACTCGGCGTACAGCGTCTCCTGCTCAGACTGTTTGTCGTGTCGCTGCGGTTGTGTGGGATCTGCCGTCTGTTAAAATGTCTCCGAGCTCGCCGTTGCTACGCTACGCTAAAAACAGTCTTCCAGCAGCAGGTTCAAGCCCCCGTGGCTCCCTCTGTTTATCACGGTCTGTTTGTTCGGCTCTGCGGCAGACTGCACGAAAACCCAAGCGCTGAACCTGTGAGGACCAGCCGAGGCACGTCTCGGGCCGTCAGACGCAAAGGTTTCGGGAAGACACACTGATTAACCACTAATACGAATAATTGAGGGGTGTGCGAGTTTAAAAAATGCGTGCTATTTAGATTAGATGCGGTGAAACATATTTTATGTGATGCTGATGCTAAGTGTTATTCCAGAAATGCGCTATTAGCAGCTGACCTCAACCCCTCAGACTTTTATTAGGATGCTAAAAAGTGTTATTAGTCTACAATAATGTGATAACATAACTACACTAGTAAACAGGAGAGGATACTGAACATCACATCTGTTAATTAGTTTATTTATATTAGTTTATTTCGTTTTAGACCTAGCATCTATTAACATTACTTAATTAATCTATTACTTAATGCATCGTAAACTATCAAACAATAAACAATTGCACTTCTACTTAAGTACTACATAAAAATTATAATTGTGTTATTCATTATAATATATTTCAGAATTTTCAGAATTATATTTTTTTTTTTATGTGGGCATATTTTATGTGCATATTCACATTAACTATATATATATATATATATATATATATATATATATTTATTTATTTATTTATTTTTATGGGTGCATTTTTAATCATATTTAGATTCCTATACAGTTAACATCCTGCAATGCATTTTTAAACCAAATATTGAATGCTAACATAGATTAATGCAACATAAAAACAACAAACAATTGTATTTTTAATTATATTATTTTATTTAAAAGTCATTATGTATTTTTAATAAATATTTATATATATATATTTAAAATTATATATATATATATATAATATATATATGTGTGTGTGAAAAAATTCTATTCAACCAAATTATTTAAAATATGTAAAAATTTATGATCAATTTAATAATTGCCAATTTATTTCTTTAAAAAAAATCCAATGGGTGCATTTTTAACTTTTACAATTGCATCTTGATTTACAAGCAATAACAATCTGCGATGCAATAAAAATACAGACAGCTATAAAAGACGAGCACCTGCTAATGTAGAACAAAAAATAACGTTTGCGTACAGCCGTGTACAATATGGCCGTTCATTTCTTTTTAGCATTTGCACAGCGCTGGCAAGCACAGAGCGGCTGTTTGATAAAAGCATTGAAACTACAGCAAGGGGAACGATGCAAATTCAGTCCAGGGAGTGGACAAAAGCAAGTGAAAATACACACATATTATTACCACCAAAATGACGACGAGTGAGATAAACAGAGTCTGTGCCCTCCTCAACGAGCCGCTTCTCTTCCATTCAGCGTCTTGCCCTTTTTTCTTCATCATCCCACCTGTGTAGGCTTACAATATCCAACGAAAATAGCCCACGGGCTCGGCTTTTTTTTTTTTTTTTTTTTTTTTGTCCCCACGACTGTCGCAAACAATCCGTACCCTCGGCTCCACCTTGCTTTGAGGGCCTGGGCGATGTCTTAACAGGCCCTCGGGAGAGAGACGGGACAAACGCGCCGCGGAGAAAAGAAAGAAAATACGGAGGTGAGTGAGAAACAAAGCACGGGCTCTTTGTCTGCTGGTGTTTGCAGGCTATAGATGTGGTGTGACGGGGTTGAATGGGCTGTGATGGCTCGTTATGGAGCAGGTGGGTCTCTTCTGATGCCTACACCTCCCGTCTGTCCCCGGGGCCCGCGGCTGATGTAACACCACGGGTTACACCTGCATTCACGCTGCTTTTGTGACTTTGTGGTTTGTTTTTTGTCGGGTTGTTCACATGACCTTTTCACTGCGGCCTGTATTATTTACACTGAGTCATTCAGCAGACTCCTTTATTCCGACCTGACACACCTAAACTGACTTTTTTATGTTTTTTATGTTTTATTTATTCGGTTTAAGTACACAGTAAATGGCATTTAAAATTCTGAGCTATTTCATTAATGCATTTTATTCATGAAATATCTCTAAAATATTTTTACACAAATTAATACGGTTTAATTAAAATATGAAAAAATGATTCATAAGAAATATAAAAAAATACATACAAAAAATATGAAAATATATTTTAGGATTATTTATAAATATTTGGAATAAGCTCATATTTTTCTACTAATAATTTGGATTGAATTAAATTTAGTTTTTATATTTCACTTATATTGACATATTTATTCATTATATTTTTATTTACATTTTAATTAAATGCAAATATTAAACATATTAAAATAAAAATATAATATTATAAAATATTAGTAGTATTTATTACTAGCCAGCATTTGTGAAATATTTCGAGGTGAATTTGTACTGTATTTAAAGTAAAATTATTTTGCCACTTTTAAAAATGTATTTCGTTTTAATTATTTGAAAGCATTTCACTTTAGATTAAGTTTTAGGTAAATTGTCATTTTATTCGTTTTTATTCTTCATTTTTTTTTGTTGCGTTTTTTCAGGGTTGTTTTTGTCATTTTTATTAGTTCGATTATTTTTATTTTAGTTAGTCGCCAAAACACTTTTCTTAAGTCTGTATTTTTCATCTCAACGTATTTATTTTATTTCGGCTTTATTTAAATTTTTCACCAGTTTAGTTCTAGTTAACAATAAACAAGTTAAATCTAATACACGCAATCAAATTTTTTTACGCTAAAGCTAAATAAGCCCATAACGGTAGCAAACGTTGAGCTAGAAGGATGTAAAAATAGCACGAATGAATGCCTTTTTGAATCGAGCGTCATGTGTCCGAGCAGGAGGCTTGACTTTTAATCAGACGCTTCCAGTGAAGCACAGAAGTCGTCGCCGTGCCGAAACGATCCCTTTCTCTTTTCCACAATGACCTCGTTTAATCTCGTCCCTGCAGGTCGTTTCTAGGAATATTTCTGGGTTTTATTTCACCGCTATCACGGTGCCACAGTTCTGCATTTTTCTGGTCAACTCAAATCAATGGAAAAGCCTTCTTTTCCCCCCCGTGAGGAGTTTTCTGTGCGACTGTTGTTGGATGTGGTCTGTCCTAGATAACTCGAGAAGGCCTTTGAAGCAATCTAGGCCAGAGCCGCAGCAGAGATTGGCTTTGACGGGGGAAAATTAAAAGAGCTATTGAAACTAGTTCATGTCACACGGAGCTCACTTTATATAAAATCATTTGAAGCGGGCATGCCTTTGAGTTCTGGGAAAACAACGTTCGTGCTCGCATTTAAAGAGACGGTTCGCTCCAAACAGAGCGTTCTGTCATTATTTACCCGCCTTCGTGTCGGCCCAAACCGTTTTCACCGAAAAACAAGCTGAATTTTAATTACGGCTGCGTGTAGCAACGTGAGAGATCGGGAAGTTGAACTTTTCGCGTTCGTGCATGTGCTCTCTTTTGGCTTTAAAATGCTTTAAAATGGAGATATCGCAACCGATCCGCTGTTTAGTTGGTTTAAAAGGCCAAAACTAGTTCTGCGCTTGTCTCTTAATATACTAAGATCTACTTTTTAGGCAGCTTGTCGGTGATTTATTGTGATTCTTGTTAAAAGAATCGTTTGAATCAATTGCTGAATCAATTGCTGAATCATTTCATAAAAGTGGAGCGTGCTCTTGAGTTCGCCGAAGAATTGCTCGATCGTGCCAATTAATGAATCAATTGATGAATCAATTAATGAATCAATTAATGAATCAATTAATGAATCTAATGAACTGCTGAATCGGTCAACTGCTGAATTGTCGCGTGTTCACCGAATCTGATTCAAAGTGAGCTGAGATTTGTTGAGAGCTCCGTTTAACTGACACGCTCGATTCTTTTAAGCGAATCAATTGAATCGATTGCCGAATCGCTCTGAAAGGAAGAGCGAATACACTCACGGTTCGATTCGCTGTGTTCAACCAGAGCGCTTATTTGACTCGATTTCTTTTTAGACGAATCGACCGAATCGGTTGCAGAATCGCATTTAAAGCACCGACCGGGGAGATTCAAAATAAGCACGGTTTGCGTGCTCTTTGAAAACAACGTTGAAAGCTGTCACTGAATCCTAAGTGTTCGTATTTTTGTTATATCCATCCTTTGATGTAAATACTGTCCGTATCGGGTGTCACTCGCAGTCAAGCACTTGTATCCAGCAATCTATGCCCAAGCATATACATATAAATATACTTCCTGACAGAGAGACAGAAAATGACTCAGAACAGAAGGCGACGCTGTCATAAGTCATCATATTTTAATAAGGATAAAACCCGAGGCCGGGTGGGTGAGGAGAGCCTGCTTCTCTATTTCCATTTTTAGCTCGCGTGGTTGAAAACCATGATGTCTCAAGCACGCATTTCTTTCTGTTTCATTTATATATTGTGCCTCTTCCTCCTAAAACAGCAGCGCTGTGCTCATTGGTTTGATTGACACGTCCTTGATGAATCATTTGAATCGATTGCCAGTCGACTTCGGGGGAAATCCAGTGCCATACGCTTTCCAAAATTTACCAACGAATTGCTTGATTGAAGTGGTTCTTTAAAAACGAATCACTGGGTGTTCAAGAGATTCACCGGTGAATCGCCCGACTGACCGATCTTTTGAACGAATCAATCGAATCGACCGCTGTTCAGTTTACTTGTAAATGAAATTTGATGTCCTTTCCGCTGATTCACTGAAACGTAGGTTGCAGGGGTGCGTTGCTGTATATTTAATATTTAATCGCTCGACTGACACGATTTAACGAAATGCATTGAATCGCTGAATCATTTGAGGGGGGCATTGCAAATGAATCATTCGAATTAGCTGCAGAACAGGTAACACTTCTGTTAACTATCAACTATGACTTCTCCCTCAATAAGTTCTTAATTTGCTGCTTATTAATAGTTAGTGCGGAAGTTTTTAAGTTTGTACATCGGTAGGATTAGTGATGTAGAACAAGGCATTAATAAATAGCATAAATAAATGCCTAATATTCTAGTAACATGCATGCTAATAAGCAACTGATAGCTGTACTGGTAAACTAAACTGGTAGCTTTTACATAATACTGATGCATGCAAAAAAAATGAAAGGGATGTTCCATCGCTGCATCAACAAATCCAGCATGAATGATTGTGTGCACACTGTAGAGGTGGTAAGAGTAGTCTAGTGTGCTGCTCCAAACACAGGCAGTGAATCACGTGGTAATGAAGGTAAACAGCAGCAGCACTGTAAGCCTGGCCTCAGTTTCCTGGAATTGTTATTGTGTTAAAACCGCATCAGCAGTCAGTCGGTGACTCTCTCTCTCTCTCTCTCTCTCTCTCTCTCTCTCTCTCTCTCTCTCTCTCTCTCTCTCTCTCTCTCTCTCTCTCTCTCTCTCTCTCTCTCTCTCTCTCTCTCTCTCTCTCTCTCTCTCTCTCTCTCTCTCTCTCTCTCTCTCTCTCTCTCTCTCTCTCTCTCTCTCTCTCTCTCTCTCTCTCTCTCTCTCTCTCTCTCTCTCTCTCTCTCTCTGTCTCTCTCTCTCTCTCTCTCTCTCTCTCTCTCTCTCTCTCTCTCTCTCTCTCTCTCTCTCTCTCTCTCTCTCTCTCTCTCTCTCTCTCTCTCTCTCTCTCTCTCTCTCTCTCTCTCTCTCTCTCTCTCTCTCTCTCTCTCTCTCTCTCTCTCTCTCTCTCTCTCTCTCTCTCTCTCTCTCTCTCTGTCTCTCTCTCTCTCTCTCTCTCTCTCTCTCTCTCTCTCTCTCTCTCTCTCTCTCTCTCTCTCTCTCTCTCTCTCTCTCTCTCTCTCTCTCTCTCTCTCTCTCTCTCTCTCTCTCTCTCTCTCTCTCTCTCTCTCTCTCTCTCTCTCTCTCTCTCTCTCTCTCTCTCTCTCTCTCTCTCTCTCTCTCTCTCTCTCTCTCTCTCTCTCTCTCTCTCTCTCTCTCTCTCTCTCTCTCTCTCTCTCTCTCTCTCTCTCTCTCTCTCTCTCTCTGTCTCTCTCTCTCTCTCTCTCTCTCTCTCTCTCTCTCTCTCTCTCTCTCTCTCTCTCTCTCTCTCTCTCTCTCTCTCTCTCTCTCTCTCTCTCTCTCTCTCTCTCTCTCTCTCTCTCTCTCTCTCTCTCTCTCTCTCTCTCTGTCTCTCTCTCTCTGTCTCTCTCTCTCTCTCTCTTCGGGGGTTTGCCCGCCCCTCCCCGACCGTCTGCACACTGCAGGCTTTTCACGGTCGCATGGGTGTCCTCTCCGTCTCTCTCTCTCTCTCTCTCTCTCTCTCTGTGCTTTCATTCGAGTCACGAACGCCCTCCTCCTCTTCCCCTCCACCCCTCTGTGCACCGTCAGGTCACCCGCTTGTTTGTTCAGATGGAAATGGAGAGGAAATGAAACGAATGCTCTGAGCCGGGCTTAACCCTTCACTAGGATGAGCCGCCTGCCCGACAACCCACATCTGATAATATAACACATCCCCCACTGCACTCCTCTGTCCACGTAAAATGCGGTCGACCTTGTTTGCTTTCTTAAAGCATGCTTCTGGTTTAAAAAAAATAATAGATTGTCCTCATAATCTCTCATGTAAATTGCAACGTAATAATCTGCTCTGCGACTACTTTCCATTTCACTGAGAAGGCACGGCTTTGGAAATAGTCGAGCTTGTGTGAACCAGGGGTCAGGGATTAGCTGGTTAGCACGGGTCAGTTAGCCCCTGCTGGTGGATGCTGTAACTGCAGATTACAAAGACAAATAAACTTTTTCACTTATTTATGCACAAATGCATTTTCACTTATTTATTGATCTATGTGTATGTAATTTTTTTTTTGCAAAATTTTTTAGTTACCAATAGATAACTATATTAGTTAACACGAACTAACAGCATTTATTCATCTTTAATCTTTATCAGTGTTCATTTCAACATTTAATAGTGCATTGTTGAAGTCACAAGTTTTGTTTTATTAACATTAGTTGATGCACTGGGAGCTAACATGAACTAACAAAAATTTAATTTTAAATTAACTAAAATTAACAAAGATGAATAAAGAGTATATATGTATGTATATATATATATGTATATATGTGTGTGTGTGTGTGTGTGTGTACTGTTTTCAGTATTGTGTCACTCAGATATAAGTTATTATAAAAAAACCTGTGAAGTAACGTTGTCTTGCCTGACCAGTTATTTTGCTTAGTCTATTTAAGGTAGAACTACTTAAGAAAAAAGGTCAAATTAGTTTGGCAGTAAGCACTGCTACATATTTTGAAGAGAGTGTGTGTGTGTGTGTTGCGTTGTGTTTGAAACACGGATTAAAAACCACCTTAAACAGATTTTGATTGAAGCTAAGCAAATGTCAGAGTAATATGAAGCACCTGGGTCCAGGATTGCGGTTTAAGCTTTTCTGTTTCTTTTTTTTCCCTGTATTTTCTTTTCAGGGCTGAATAAACACGACGTGCTCTAGAACGAGATTAGAAACGTTTGAAGATCCTAGCGATCTTAAATGTATTTGATTGAGTCCTCTAGCCGCCGTATTGATCGGGCGAGACTGATTTGCATCGCCACCTAACTTAATAATAATGCTTTTTGAGTATATATCAGTTGATACCGTGAAATAAATGAACTCTTCCTCTCTTGAGAACTCTTTTGCATTCCACAGGAGGTTCTAAAAAGGGGGTTCTTTGGGGAACCAGAATAGTTCAATGGAATCGAATCCAAATTGGAGCTTTATTTTAGCAGTATGTGGTGCAGTGAGAGACGTGCATGCTGGACTCTTGTCTGTGTGTGCTTGTGAGAAGGTTGTGTTGTGTTTGGGTTTCTTCACAGGGCCACCGATCCACTTTCATTTCAGATTATCATTTCAGACCGAAGCTCCTCGTGTCTCCCTTACATGGTCCGACCAACACTGCCCTCATTTTCTCTCATGCTTCCCAAGCCAGAGACGTCCAAACATCCTTATATAATCTCGTTTTTAGGAGGCGACTAAATGGCCGGCTGCAGGAAAACGCAAGTGACTGGAATGTTTGCTATTTGTAATAAAACAGCGTGAGTTTGTTTCATGAAATGCTCTGGATACGTGAGAACAGAGTGAGAGGGTTTATTCAGCACATGGGCGCGTTTCTTGAGCGTAAACAAGAGCAGGAGGGAGTGTGGATGACGATGACACGACAACTTAGAGCCTGTTACGCAAGAAAACTACGATGAGCCACAGCCAGAGGTCAAACAAAGGTCACTCTCTGTTACATCAGCGCATATGTGCATTTCTGAACAAGAAACGTAGCTCAGATAGCAGTGCAAGGTCACGCAAGAAACAAAAAAAATATTCTCTACGTCACGCTGTGGGTTTATTTACCGAACAAAGGCGGGGCTATTATTCTTGATGCAGTGCTGCTGAAGGCGCCATGTTCTGGAGATGCCGTGAAAGAGAAACTACTTTGTTTGTGCTTCCAGAACATGACTAGAAATCTGCGTTTAAGTTGTGTTTACACTAATATTAGAGTGTGTTCAGTGCATTTACGGAGGTATCTGAACCCGAGAGAGCCGTCTATGCTCACTATGCACAGAGAACATAAAGCGACTCTGCAAGAACAGTCTGGTGCTTCTGACTCGCAACCTTTAAGTAAGTTATGTTTTCTCATTAAAAGAACCTGCTACATACTATTCAAAGGTGAGTTTTGAGCAGTGAAGGGTAGTGCTTGTTGTTCGTCGTATCTCCGATCGCGAATGCAGCCATGTTACGTTTACGAGGCGCGATGCATTAAAAGAGAGTAGCAAGTCATTTTAACCATTAATTATGTCTCCACTGGATGCAGCAAATGCCTCATTTGTAAGAGCTTTTCGAATAGTTTTTGAAAATGCTGTTTGAGGTATTCGGCCAATCGCAAAGACTTGGACTGCTGGCCAATCAGAGCACACCTCGCTTTTTTACAACGATGAGCTTTGTACGAATCGACCCGCTTCAGGAGGCGGGGCTTAGAGGAGAACCTCAATGTAGAGCGTGTGGAAAATACTGTGTTTTTTGAACTCTGCATTACGCCAAATACACAAAATGATGCTCTTTTTGGAAACATTATATGACCCCTTTAAAATAAACATTTCTAATAATACAATGCTAAACTGTGTGTCTGTTGAAAGCTAAAAAAATGTCCAAAACAAACAAACTAGCTAAAATTAGAATTAAAACTTGAACGAAAACAAATGCTAATTTCGTTGGACAAAGCATTGTCTGTGTTTCTTAGAAGCCTAAAGGTTCACAGATGATGAATGATCTGCGTGATCTCCTCATTAAACACTGATTCCGGTCTTTGGTCCGAGGATGTGTAACGTGTGACATTTGTCACCTACGCTTGTAATGTAATTGCTGTGGACGGATGTGAACCGTGTGCTTCACTCACTGAGGCAGGATCCGTGTCTGGATTAATGTGATGAAGTGAGACGGTGCTGGACATCAGACCCTGACCTGCACTAATGAATGAGATGTCACTTCTGTTTAGAGCGGCACCCATCCACACGCACAGGAGCGGATGCGAGGCGCTCTCGTCACAGGAAGAGCAAGACAAAACTAACAGAAGAGAAGATAAAGGGAAATCTGGTTTGTTATATTGTTTGCCTGTCCCGTCTAAAATCATAATCGAACACACTGTACACTGTACTGTAAGATGAAAGTAGTCTTGAATAGCAGGATGTTATCAATTTTAATAAATCTGCTATCCTAAACAGGAAGGTATTCGTACAATAATATTGTCGGTAAAAGGAACTATTAATACTGTAGGATATACAGTATTTTCCATAGCTGTAAATGTATGCAGGTTATCATATTACTTTTTGCGTGTTCAAACGTAGATAAATAAGATGATATAAAATATTAGGACAAGTTACACACTTTTTATATATATGTTATGACCTTGGACCACAAAACCAGTCAAATAAATAAGCTTTTCGTTGATGTAAGGTTTGTTAGGACAATATTTGGCTGAGATGCAACTGTTTGGAAATCTGGAATCAGAGGGAGCAAAAAAAATCGAAATATTGAGAAAATCCAACTTTCTTAGCAATGCGTATTACTAATCCAAAATTAAATTTTGATATATTTATGGTAGGAAATATACAAAATATTTTAATATTTTATTTTGGCATAAAATAAAAACCTAATTAACTCAGTGAACTTTAAATACAAACAGAAACGTTTTAGTAACAGCAAAAACGAAATTTAAACACACAATGTTTTATTAGAATTGTTTTTATGTAAAAGAATAAAATACAGTCAGAGCAAAAGAAACTAAATACGGCCTCACATACACATACATGCATTTTATTTGTGGTTTAATGCTTAGGTTTGTTTAAGGGGATAGTTCACCTAAAAATAAAAATGCATTTTTTTGTTGCTTACCGCCAGGGCTTTCGAGATGTAGGTGACTTTATTTGAATGGCAAGTGAAAAAAAAAACATGTACAGACAAAACCAAATTAAACACTACGGCCAGTGAGCCACGAAATGAGACGAAACGAGACGGGGATCGTATGAAAGTAAAAAAAACCCATATAAATAATGTTCAGTTTTTTGCACAGACCTGAGTTGGAAATCATGAGTTGCCATGGCGACGGGGTTACAGGGTTGAGGATGCGGGGTCACCCTGTCGCTCGTGGCCTTTGATCAGAGACGAACCCGGCCCTGGGTGACACGCACAGGAAGAGCTCGAGGGCAAGCGCGAGACGCCCGACGACCCCAAACACCGATGAGGCCTGAACATCCAAAGCCACCGCTACCCCGGCGCTATTTGCGGCAGACGTTTAGGATTCAAAATGTGCACGGAAAAGATATTTGCAACACACAAGGTGATACGCAGACGCATGCAGTTTACTGCTGGAACATTTGTTTAGCATGCAACCAAGAGAAACAGTCCACAAGGCTCCTTGTTGTTGATTAAACAATATATATAGGAATATATGTGTAAATACTAGTAATTGCATTTAAACGATTTACATTGAAAATAGCTAACATTAAAATCTTTCGATAATTTTGAATGTGGCATTAATGACCCTTTATTACATAATCATCCTAACCCGGAATCTAAATGAGTTTACCCTAGTTACGAAAAGATTCTGGGATAGGATGATTATGGAATAAATATAATCAAAATATAACGTTTTAGTCATACCAAGACCGTAAACATGTTTTTTTCCTTCCTAAAAGTATCCGTTGTCTTTTGAATACTGATATTTGAAATTATTTACGTAATAAAATATACTCTGAATGTGAGATTAGCTGCGGTAAGTCACTGTAAATAAGTGAATCATTGCAATTGAACTGAATCGTATAAACGGATGATTCATTCATGAACGAAACACCTTCATGTTGTTGAGACGCAAAATAATGCCATGGTTGTGTTTAAAGTAAGCTTTTGTTGTCGATATAGCGCAAAACAGAAAATATGATGTCTAAATCGTTTTCATAAGTCTTTAAGTCTTTTAATTTTCAAGTTAAACCCAATGAAACTGAGATATGTTGCATTAGCAGCTAGCTGAAATAAAGTATGACATTATAAGTATACAGTAACATATTTTTATGATGAATTCATAACAAGCTGTGGTGTATTTGGGTTAATATGTATTTGTATTTACTTGGCTGATACAAGCTATGCAGAAATTCGAAAACGAATGGAGTTTTTTGATCAGGTTTTGCTAGCGAATCGCTTGAACTCAATCGAATCGGATCCAGCGTAAACGACTCGCTCAAATGAATCGGTCTCGCAATGTTCACGCGACGCTCGGCGCTAGCCTACGACTAGCTTAGCTCGCTAGTTTGATTCAATTAGCTGAAATAAGCGAGAAAAGGTATAACTGATTGCAAACAACAGCCTGTATCCGTATTTCTATTCCAACGAAAACAAATCAACAACTCGTTCAGGTGAGGTAACCGGTTAACTGCTAACTAGCTCTTGAGCTGCAGTTCAAAATAAATGATTATTAGTATAAAGTGATGGTCAGTGTAAAATGTGTTTGTTGATCCAGTGTTTTGTTTTAGAAGACATCCTATTCCTGTTTAGAAGATTGTTTTAGTAACTCTACAGTCAAGTTTTGTTAAAATGTTTTTATATTTGCTTAAATATGCTTCTTGAGATATAGAGGAATGACACACTACAGTAATAATTAGTGAAAATATGTGTGTTAATAATAAGGGTTGCAGAGAGGTGGCAATAATACAACATTTGTTTAGTTTTCCCAAAATTCAGAGCTATTATAGTGAAAAACTAAAGCACTTGAAGTCATTAAATATTGAAATTGCCTTATTTTATTTCACATGTAGAAGTCATTTAAATAACATTAAAACGAAAACAAATCCTAATAAAACTGCTAGACGTGTTAATAAAAATACAGACACGAAACAAAATTACAAACCGTAACTAAAATGCTAAAATCATAAAAAAACTAAAAAGAAATCCGAAAATATAAAAACAAATTTTTTTTGTGAATTAATATAGGCTATATAGAAATTCAGAAAACATATTTTAGAATTATTTATATATTATTATAATATTTATGTATAGATTTCAATTTTATTAGTAATTAAATTTTAGTGTATTTTTAGTCATTTCATGTAATTTCCCAGCTTTTTTTTTTTGGCTTCACTTTGATGAGTGTCTGGTCTTCTCCCATATCTTTTATTGAAACACATCGACCCACGGCATGTTCTTACTACGCCCTGTTATTCAATTTCTTTGCAGTAAAGGCAGTTCTGGGTCGGAAAAAGCGGCTCAGCCAAAAAAAAATCGGCTAGTAATAAAGCCCACAAGTGCGGTGTTGTTGTTTGTGGGCAGATGTAGTAACGTAGTCCGTTATGTAAGCGTTTGGTCTTGGGAAAACTTTTCACACTTACATAATCAAGCGCCAGTATCAATTTTATATGAAGTTCATGCATCATTCAGAGAAACTGCTTTTTCCTGTTTATTTCCTGATTTCTCAAGGCGAACTGGGGGCTCTTTTGATGTGTTTTCCGACAGATAAAGAGATTAAAATCAGTCGGAAAGACTCTCCTGAGAACAAATTTCACGAGAATAGACTCGTACGGTTTATCTTGACGCTCTTTGTGTCGTGCCCCGTCCTAGCTAACAAAAACATGTTTTTATAACCGTTAAGCGATTAAAAAAAAATATTTCTGAATATTCAAATATCCAGCTTTAAAAGTGTTTTGCATGGAGAATGTTACAGTGAAAACATTAAGGCAAAAAAAATGATAGCATGATCCCGGATAACAGGGAACTTTCTGTCCAGCTTCTCTCAAACGTTTGTCTAACGTTGTCTAACGTTCTCTGAACGTTATCTGAGATAACGGCGCACAAACATTACGCATTTTTTTGGAACGTTGTAGTTTATTTTTAAACTTTAAAACCTACCCGCATGAGATGATTCGGAG
>NC_056711.1:20029873-20032373 GCF_018831695.1 Puntigrus tetrazona | reverse complement strand
AACAATATAATTAATAGTTTCTAAGCAATATATGCACATATATATAGTTTATATATGGCTAATTGATTTCTTTTTTTCGTGGAGTGACTCATTTCTACGGTTGAACTTCAGACTGAACGTCTTTATTTATGCTCAATACTTCATTAACATGATCTGAAAGGGATGTTTGAGTCTGGGATGAAATTAAATTCAGTGTCAAAGGCTGCTGTTTGCTTCACAACAACAAATTACATCTTAATGAACGGAAAACGATGTCTCGGCCGTCTAAAGTGCAAACTGATTAGTACAAAATTGGCATCGGCGCAGCCTCCCGTTCACGTATATAATCACAGCTGCGCGTGGAATCTGGATAATGCAAGTTAATAAATGTGCAATCGCTTGATTAGTGCCGTATCTATATTATAATTCCCTTGAGTGCTATTGGCTGAGAAACATCAATCGTAAGCAAAGATCCAGTTTTTGTGTTTTTTGAGGGTGGGAAAATGCATCATACATTTATTTATTATTAAAATGCATTGTACATTTAGTTCAGTCCGTAGAAAAAAGGGCACTCAAAACGTAAAATGTATTATTTATGTATTTGAATTTAGAAAAGTCATGAAGGAACTGTTTGCGTATTCGTCAGACATAAATGAAAGATTTGTGTACTCCAAAAAAAGAGAAAAAGTTTATTTATTACCTTTTTGCATCTCTTTAATTTTATTTGAATAATCATATTTTCAAAATGCATTTATTTAAACCGAATAGGTTTTTTCTTGTCTCACTGCATCGTTGCGCAACGATGCTATAGAAAATTTTCCGTTCACGTATCGTTCATAGAGCAATACAAAATCACAAATCTGTCAAAAAGAAACGTCAAGAAATCGTTAAGTAAAAAGGAAAAAAAACATGGCTGGAAAACTAAAACTAAAATAGGGAAAAACTGCATTTCTGAACATGCAAAATAACAAAAGTTTAATAAAACCTGACTTACACCTTCATGCATATTTTTTATGTTCTTGTCATTTTAAATAAGATTACTTAAGCAAATAATTTTGCCGCCTTCTCACACCCTGTGCTCCTGTGAATCAGAACAGGAAGTCCCGCCTTCAAATGGTGCTTGATAGTGACTCCCACGCCTTATCGGACTGTTCTTTGATACTTTTGAAACATTTTAATTGCTTGCAGTCCTTTAAAAACATGTGTTGAACATGGGGCATGAGAAAAACTTAACGGAAAAAGTGCATAAATTCATAAAAAAAAATATATAAAGAGAAAAAAAACAATTACAAACAATTTACTGAATGAACTAAACCTGCAACAATTATATTCATATAGTTAAAAGTATGAATATTAAATTTAAAAATATAAATTAAATATATTAAATATAAAAACCAGCAATATTCAGTTACGTAAACTGTATGAGACTGATTATAAATATATAAAGCTGGTTATTGTGTGAATTTATACATTTTATTAGTACGTTTACAAAAACCTGACCAGTTTGTTTTACGTGTGACGTATTGCACAAAAAGCATCACATTAAGTTTATTACTTTAATGCGTGGCGATTTTTAAATGCATGGATCTTGCATTCAGGCCTAAATATGTCCGTTTCTGACAGGCCAACTCTGAACAGCGTCCTCTCGCATCCGTGCATCACCGAGGCATCGGTTCGGAGGAGAGCGCGAGGTCAGGAGCGCTGGCCGCCGCGGAGTTGCCATGGCAACCGCTCCACAGCCAAAAAGCAGCTGCGGCGTTCTCTCCTTCTGAAAGGGCTTGTGCAGAGAAGAACGATTCGATTTCGAACCCGAACGATGGGCTTCGTACAAATCGACCCGTTTCGGGAGGCGGGGCTTGGAGGAGAAGCGATAATGTACAGTATTTGGAGAATCGTGTGCTTTTTGCGTAACACATTGCATTACATCAGACGCACTAAACGGTGTTCTTTGACCCCTAGCGCACGTTGCAAAGTCGCCGACTCCTCTTCATGCCTCTATCACTTGATAGCGAGTATATTTCTTGCTGTGCATGCAGTAACATTACTCACGGCGTGACATGCATGTGTTGTGTCTGGTCATCTGAACAGATTGCCTGGGAAACACAACAGTGTCTGCGCCGGCTGCTCCGCTCGGAGATAACAGCGTGTCATCAGAGCGCTGGCGTCATTTGGCTCCGGATGGGACCGTGCAACTCGATCCACCTTTAAATGGAGCGAGACAAAGACTCAGCGTTGGGTTTCCATCACATCAGCGTTTAGATGCCTTGGTGAGGTAAATGGGGGTCATGCGAGGTTACTCTTACCGGGAAACGCACCATTGTGTGGTTTTTACCGAGAAAATATTAGCATTTTGTGAATGCAGCAGCACTCAAGTATGACCTCAAGCATCACACATGCGTTTCAAAAGCCGGCAGCTTCTCCAGACACATTTTTTTCTGTCCACAAAAGTGATAAACTGGTGTGCAGTTATTAGTATTAAATATAGATACTATATTTTGTGCTGTCAAAAAATGAATCATGA
>NC_056711.1:20007373-20024873 GCF_018831695.1 Puntigrus tetrazona | reverse complement strand
ATCCGACGGCATTCGCTTCCCCGAGCCCCGTTTCCAAATGTTGAACGAGGGCGGGCAGGTTCACGCAGACCTCTCTGTTCAAAGCCGCCCTGTTCTCCGTCAAACACTGCGTGGCAGCATCAAACGCGCTGGCCGCTCAGATATGTTTGTGTTTTTCCAGCAGCTTTGCGGGAGGATAATTGGGGGCAGGCTTCTGCAAAGCTGCCGGATGTGTGGAGCATTTCTCTTCCCGGCTGTTTCTGGGCGGGGTCGAGTGTAAAAGGCTCCTCCTCTCCGTCGCTGGAGGCCCTGAGTCATTCGGGGCCCCGGTAATAAACATCGCACCCACGCGTGATATCTGGCCCCTGCTTGTTGAATTTTGCGTGTTGTGGTAGGTTCAGCAAACCCTCTCTCTTCTTCTTTTTCTTTCTTTTTTTTGGTCGAGAACTCAAACAGTGTCGTAAAAAGTAAGGATATCGAGTGTGAAAGCTCGCTGCGTTTCTTTTGTTTGCCGTTTCAAACGCGTGAAACGACTAAAATAAACCAAGATACGTTCATTTGAGAAGGAAAAATAAGATATTGTTATCAAAATTAATTAAATATGCACGTGCTGAATTAAGGAATAAGTATCTTATTCTAAGTACACTATTTAAAAAAAATATTTTTAAAATAATGTTATCCCGCTCACTTAATTTTTTTACATTTTTAAAAAATTTACTTTTTTTGTTTAGTCAACTAAAATTTTCTAGTTCACTGAAAATAACATTTCAAGTTGACAAAAAAAATAAAAATTTAATTGTTATAACAACAGCGTATTTTACACTGTATTTATTTGATCATGAATACAGTAAAAATTGTGAAATAATATATACTTTAAAATAAATATGTTCTAAGTTGATATATGATAAAAAATATAATTTATTTTTGTGATGCGCCGCTGTATTTTCAGCATCGTTACTCCAGTGTCACATGATCCTTCAGAAATCAGAATAATATACAGATTTTTTTGCACGAGAAACATTTCTGATTATCGTCAGGGTCGAAAACAGTTGTGCTGCGCGATATTTTCGCGGAAACCGCGACACGCTTTTTATTTTTAACGATTCACCGATAAACAGAAAGTCCAAAAGAGCAGCATGCATTTGACTTAGAGATCTTTTCTAACGTAATAAATCTCTTTTTTGCATTTAATGCGTTCTAGCTGAACGTAAGTATTACGTACCCACAAAATTATTCACGAACGAAACAGGAATAATTTAATAAATAATTTAAAATATATAAATAATATATAAATAAATCATTTAAATAAAGCTATTTTAAAGTGTCATTTATACTGTATTTTTGATCAAATAAATGCACCCTTGTTCCGAAAAATATATAGCAATTATTTTCCCTTTAGATTGCATTTTTCTTAACCCACTGACAAATATTCTTTTTGTTTTAAGTACAAACCGGTTTCTTTTCGTAGCCGTTTTTATGCATTTTTCAGGACCAAAACGAGACCAAAATACCGAACAAGAGAGCCTTTTCTGCAGTGTATCAGCTGGCCTTTTTTTAGCGTGAGGAAAGTAAAGTGTTGGTTGTTGTTTTTGCCTCTGCAGATGTTGGTCGGACTCGTCTCGCTCGGGCCGGTGCCAGTGCTTTTGTTTTCCCCGAGCCGAGGAGGGTCAGCGGCTGGTCAGGTCCAAATGAAAAAATAGCTGGCAGGAGCTCAAATCCTCAAAGCCTTTGACTGTTTCTCCCGCAACGAGAGCCAGATCTGTAGAGCGGGTAAGAATTCACTCATTTCTGCGTTCGTCCCGTTCTTCTGCTCATTTTCTCTCGTCCCTGCACACTCAAACCAAAGTTCGTTGAACCAAAGGGGTGTTTTTGTACTGCAGAAATCCATCATGTTTTCTGCATTTCTTTTAATATAAATACGAACAAAATAGATCTTTTTAGAAATATTTAGCTAAACACGGTAATATGTTGACAGTTTATTTGTTTTTTTTTTTAAGTGTTTTATTTTGCTGTTTTTAAATGAATGTAATTGCACATTTTTATGCTTTAATTAATAAGTAATATTTCTTTCTTAAACCCTAATAACTAGTACGTGCATTTTTTTTGTACAATTAGTTGAATGCGTTTTTTTGTTTGCCATTTCGAATGTGTTAAACATCTAAATAAACCGAGATACGTTTATTTGAGAAGGAAAGTAAGTATTAAATAAAATTAAGTAAATATATACATGCTATTTCAGCATTTTGGAATTATTTTTTTTGTGTTTTTGAAGTATCTTATTCTAAGTACACTATTAAAAAAAAATTACATTTAAAATAATGTTATCCCGCTCACTTAATTTTTTTTGTTTAGTCAACTAAAATATTCTAGTTCACTTAACTTAACATTTCAAGCTGACTAAAAAAATTAATTTAGTGAGGTAACAAATTTTAATTGTTATAAGAACAGCGTATTTTACACTGTATTTATTTGATCAAGAATACAGTAAAAATTTAAATTTAAAAAATTTAAAATTACATATATTTATTTATTTGCAAAAACAAATGACTTTTTAACATTTTGAAAAATCATGTTTATTATGTTATCGTGTTTTTATTGTGTTGGCTGTATTTTTATTTAGTTTTTTATTTTTATCAAAATAGCCCAACTACAGTTTGATTGAGATTCATTGGAATGCAATATAAAACTGAAAATTGTTTGAAAGATTTCCCTTCACATGTACATGTGCGAGTAAACAAAAAAAAAGAAAATATATTTGTAGTAAGTTTTTTTTTTTATTTTAAAATTATTTATTTAAAATTCAGCTTTGCTATTTCGCTTTCACAAATAATTTTTACATTGTTTTTTTTTTTTTTTTTTTTTTTTTTTTTATCTGAACATGATAAATATTTTAGCAGTGGTTTGAAGTTGAAAAGCTCTTAGTCCTGATCTGAAATGATACGGCGTGTGAATCATTAACAGGAGCGCTGTGGATTACTGTGATGTTTTACTGTGACTCTCGTTCCGACGGCACCCATTCACCTCCATTGCCGAGACACATTTCTCCAAACGCGACGAAGAAACAAACTCATCCTGATCTCGGGCGAGCGAACCTTCTGTATGTTTTCATGTTCGAGCCGAACTGTTTCTTTAAAGCCTGACGCCGAATACGTTAGCATTACGTATCGCGTACGTTTTCGCGAATCCACCCCTTCTTCTGGGTTTTCCCCCCGTCTCGTTCACCCCCGGATCCATACAGATTCCCGACACGTCCAGTTCCCCGCCGGCGAGTCGTTTATTTTGCTTTCCGAAGGCCCGTAAGCGGCGGTTGATTGATGGAGGTGGAGGTGAAGCGTGCTCTCAGAAGGCCGTCGCCGTTAAGCTGCTTAGTCTGATAGGCTGGACGCCGTCAAGCCCCTGTAAGCCCAGGCAATAAAAGTCGATTGTGTGGGTTATTGTGAAAGTCCCAGACGCTAGTGAATGAGCTGCAGGACTCCAGCACACGTCACTATTAATACCGTCTCGGCGGTAGTCGAGCCAGACACATTCACCTTCAGTAATGCGCCACTCCGGAGAAATAACCCGCCCTTCAAATAAAGCGGCCCGTTTGGCAGTCGCTTCACGCTCCCGTGAGGCATTTCGGCAGATATTTGCTCAAACCATTGACATTGAAAAAGCAGACAACCTGCTGATTCCGCCCAGCTTTCGGGCCGCTTTATTAAACGTACAACCTCTGACGTGAAAGCGAAACGGAACGATTCACAGGAAAGCGGTGCGTAAAACGAATATTACGGAAGTGCGCTTTACAAGGAAATGCTGTTGCGGTCTGTTTTCTGCTGAATTACACGCTTGGAAAATATTCAAATAAAGTCTGTAATGTGCGTTTAATGATTCGTCTTTGATCAATGCAATCATTTACGAATACGTATTTATTAAATTATCATTTATAGATGAATAAATATTAGCATGATCGTGGATTAAAATGTTTGTCTGACGTTAGTGCATAGGAAAATAATGAAAAGGGGGATTTAGGTGAATATTGCATTTAATTCAGTGCGTTACTGCATGGAAAATGTGAAAATAAATACGTTAAAATGAATTATTTACAAGGAATTAAGTTATATTTAATCATTCCTTTAAATTCCTGTAAATTATATTTTAATAATAATAATATTAAAATAAAATAAAATAAAAAGTACAGAAAAATAGAGAAAAAGAAAATGAGATGAGTTTGAAAGATTGCAAGAGAAATGGATTAAGTGCTTTCGACATTTCACATTTAATTCAATGCGTTGCTAGTCAGTTATTTTTTTTAAATGCAACTATTTTTTTATGCTACTGCATTTTGATTGTGATGACAAACATTTTCATTTGGAATAGCATGCACCAAAAAAGTGATTCGCAGGAAAATGCAACATATAGTCTTATTTTCTTGTTGACTCTAAAGGTGCACTGAGTGCTTTGTTTTACTTCCTGAAGAAATGGCGTCTCTCTTGTTTCTTGACAGGTTTCTGGAAAGTCGATTTCTGTCTTGGAGGATCTGGTTTGATGTGACTGGAGTTTTGGAGTTTCTCCGCACTAATTGCATCATGTTTTCAATCGGAGTTATTTTTTTCCTCAACAACAGATGCGGTGTGCCAGTACAGTTACATAACCAGATTTTACAAAACAGGCCTCTCTTACTGTCTCTGTTTCTCTTCCCGATTCGTCCTCCGCCCTTTCGGCTTATTTAGAAAGATCAGGGACCGTTGGGATGTTAGTCGTCTTAGTCCGACTTTAGACTATCACCGCAACGCCTGGTCCAATTAAAAACTTATTCCGGCCAGTGACCGCCTACTTTGATAGCAAGAGGCCGCTTGATTGACGCGCATGACAACCAATCACTGTTCATTCTGTTTTGATGTGCGTATTAGGAGCAGATTTATATGATTCCAATAAACAAGCTTGATATTAATATTATTCATGTATTATATATAAATACAAACACATACATGTATATATTTAATAAAAAATTAAAATAAAAATTAATTAAATAAATAATAAAATAAATTTAAAAAAATATATATATATATATTTATGTATTTGTAAATAATATAATAAATAGAATCATACATATATATAAATGTATTTAGGATGTGATTAATCGCAATTAATGTCTTTGACAGCACTAATATATAATAATTTAATTTATATGCAATTATTTTTATTTTATTTATTCTGTTGTAATATAAAAACCTGTCCATTTTGCTTGTTTTTTAAAAAAAACACACTAATTCTAGCTTTTCTGTTTTTTTGTATTCTGTTTGTTTTCTTTTTATTCTTTATGCAATTACCAAAAAGGCCTCTAACACTAGCATGCTCTATTCTTTCTCTGTTATTTCTGTTTTCTTCTTATTTATTACATAAAGTACTGGGCTAAGCTAACTTCTAGCGCTTGCGTATCGTTGCTCTCTTGTTGGTTTCGCTCGCTTCCGTCGTCTTCGTTGTAAGTCGCTTTGGATGAAGGGGTAAAGTAACACGGAAGACACCAAAAATATAGGAAATGTATTGGGATTTGAATTTTAAAGGTCAAAAGAAGCCACATCTGCGGAGAGAAGCACTAAACGGAGAGGTCAGAGGTCAAAGGCGAGGGATTGGGATGAGTTTAGATGAGAAACGGAGCGTGTGGGTTGTCATTGATTCTCTGCTGGCGGCTTCCTGGACTCCCACTGCCGTTCACAAACTGGTGAGCTGGCAGCTTTAACAATGTGTCCAGTGTCGACGGCCAGCAGACAGCGGCTCTCCAGACCGAAGCGTGTTTGACCTGCAGCCCCCGTCGCTCCAGGGCAAAGACCTCATTCAGACCGTAATATAATGACTCGCTTCACACATAAACACATAAACGCACTCCGTTACGCTTCCAATAGACTTGTATTTAAAGGAAAGCGACGCTTTTTTTTGAAACCGGGCTTGATTTTTATCCATTCGGCCGATCTCCGGGTCTGGCGGAGCACTTTTAGCATAGCTTAGCATAGATCATTGAATCGGATTAGACCGTTAGCATCGCGCTCAAAAACGAGCAAAGACTTAAAACTCGACTCTTCTGTAGTTACATCGTGACTTAATGAAAAGTTGCGATTTTGTAGGCCGACATCGTTAGGAACTATACTCTCATTCTGGCGTAATAGTAGTCGCAGATATTATTCAGCGGCTGAAAGTAGTCCCCGCAGCCATGGTACGGCAGGAAAATGACTTGATTGTTACCTGGAGATGGGCTGAACGGATTCACCAATGGTAAAACTCAACTGTTTAACTCTAGGGGAGTTGGGAAAATGAGCCTGTTTTCAAAAAAATGGCATGTTGCTGTAAAAAGTATCACACTGAGAATCTAGTTCTTTGCGCCAGATGTTTGTCTTGAAATATATGGCGTCGTAGGAGAAAGTATAAAATAATAAGAGTGCTGTAGCATCTCTATATTCATTCATTAATATATATACGGTATGTATGCATGTTGTGTGTGAATAGTTAAACTATTTTAACCAATCACAGATTAAATGGCATTTGTTGTAAAATTATAGTTATACAAAAAACGGTTGCTTCACTTTTACTAGCCCTATGATAAAACCTTTGCACTTGTAACTTCTTTCCGTCTGTTTGGTTGGTATTATTTTTCTGTTTTTGATTCGTGCTGTTTAATATATTTGTAAAAAAAGAAATCTTAATCAAAGGATTCGCAAACACGCCCTGAAGCTTAGATCCAAACGAAATGATTCATGTGCTCGGTCGAACAGAATAACGATTCCGAGCCATTTCGAATCATTTCAGATTGCGAATCAAAAAACGCAGCGCCGAAGCTCGGCTCAGAATCGAATGACTTGTCCAGATGTGAATAATCGAATCACTTAATTTGATTCGATTCAAACCCACTGCAAACTTGCAGCCTCGAAGATTCACATCCCGCTAGTGATTTAGTTCTGATCTAAATCAAACGATTTGGTCGATCCCATTTTGAATCGAATGATTCGTGATCCGAATGGAGCGCTTCAAATGAGTCAATCGTTTTGAACTGGATTTTGCTTGAATCCAAGTCAACGAATCGTGTCTGTTCCACGTCTTTAGTCACGTTAGCCACTCTAGGTCACTTTTCGCTTTCTTTATATTGTAAAAGTACTGGTCACTGAATAGACGTGCCATTAAAAAACGCCAAAAAAGGAAAAGCATCGTTTGCATCCTCTTTGAACTCTACTCGATTACTATGATTATGATTGTTTTGACAGTCTCTTCTCTCGTGTGTTTGACCCAACGACCTCTCTCTCAGAGGATGTTATGAAACACGAGTCATTTTTTGGTCAGCTGTGTGAACCTAGTAATCACGTCCGTGCGATTGAGACGTTACGCAACCACGCGCTCAGTTCTTCTAAATCCGGTTCGTTTGTGTTTGAATAGTCGAGAAATGTCGTTTTCTTGGCTCTCCCCTCAAAGCGAAGTTTTAGCCCACAACGTTTTAACCGAACGGAGAGCACAGACTTCATGTTTTATCATTGCACTTGGGCCATTGCAGGTTTTCTGGCCAAAACAATTCCTGCAACTTTGTTCGGATCTTCATAAAATTTGGTGCATAGGATCTTGAAGCTGTGCCGGGTGAATATTATTAAAAAGGATTTTGTATACCAAACCATTGCCTTAAAACACATCAACGAATCTGATGGCAGGAACACCATAGAGGAGCCGTTTGAGCTATTGACATTCATTTCGTTGGATGTTATTGTTAGAAATATTGTTGACAGCGCCACCTAAGTTCATACAACCTAGAAACAATGTGTCCTAAAGTCAGGCTTTTCATTGTTACCTACTGTGAAGTTTGTCCAATTTTGACCATACTTTAAAAAAAATACAAAAAAGGAATTAAATAAATATTGAAAAATATATTTTTAAATATATATTATATATATCATTTTTATTATGCAAATCAGATGCAATTTTCCATACATTTATGTCAGTTTATATACTACTATATTAAATTAAATGGAGAATAATCTGGAGAATAATCTTCATTAATGCTCATGTGGTTCAAATACAATGCGTTTGGATGTTCATTAATCCTTTTATTGTCGCTATTTATTTGGAGTTAATATTTTTACCAGTATATCTAAATAAAAGTGGTATTTTTAAAATAATTACATGGTTCAAAGATGTTACGATCAAAGAAAAAAATTCAAAATTGATTTTTGGAGAATAAAATGTCACGATTTGCTTGAAATAATGTTACATTGTTATTCAGCGTAACACAATATTTATGTAAAAATCAAAAATTCAAACTTGTTTATTCTGAAATCAAAAATAATAATAATATATATATATATATATATATATATATATATACACACATCATATTAAATTTAATTATTTAAAAAAAAATACTTACAAATAGGCAAAACGTATACTACGTGGCAAATGAAAAATAAATATATATATATATATATATATATATATATATATATATATATATATACATATATATACATACATAGAACAAATTAGCATTTGGGGTGAAAGTAATTAGTCTATTACTGTGTCATTAATTGATTTTTGTTGTAAATATGCCTGAAATGACATTTTAGTGTCTTCTCTAAATAAGCAAAAAAATTATTATTATTATTATTTTTTTTGCTCGGAAAAACAAAAATGCAATTAAATTAAACAATTAAAAAATTTTAAACTGATAAAAAACCTTTCAATATTTTTTGGGCAAAACAACAAGCGTTTAAAGCAGCATTACACGTATTGTTTTTATGCCTAAACGTTTTTGCTCTTTGACCCCTATATAAAATGTCTATATGAATCACCGACGTTTCTTAATGACCTCATATAGTTTCAAAGTGTCATATAAAGTTGCGTCAGCACAATATGTGCAATGTTACATAGTACATTGGCCATATAAGTCTGTACTTATTGCAGCAGCAGAATCCTCAGGGCTTTGCCGTTTTTGGCCTCTTTATTATTTGCAGGCAAGCGTCCGATCCTAGCCTCGATCGTGTGTGTATGTCACAGACCCAGCGGTTGTTTTCTGTACTTGCGTGAGTCGCTTAGTGATTTTCAGACAAAGGAAATCCCAGCTCCTCTCCGAAAGCCGATCGATGCCTGCTGAAATCAATAGACTTATTAAAGCTGCGCCGGAGCGAGGAACAAAGCTGATTATCCCGACTCTCAAACTCCCGGCTCGGATCGGCCCGGGGTCACAGGTCGCTGAGAGTCACGTGACCCGGCGCGAAGATTGAATTAAAGCGCGGCGGTGACGAGTTCTTGGAAACCGTCTCGAAGGGATGTGAGTCAAAAAATGCTTTTATTCACCGATACGAAGCTCCCGGAAGTCTAGCCAAGAAAATGCACGCTTCGTTCCAATTAAACGCCTGTTTTTTCTGCCAAAAATACATCTGTCAGCGTGCACTCATTGTAAATTATGCACAAACGTTGATGCTAGGTCCCTGATGAGACCCGTCTAGTAACCCCAAATCGTTTTTTTTTTTTTTCTGCGAGCTCCGCCAAACCCATTTGACCTGAAGTACCCTAATCTGTTTCAGCGAACGGCATGTATTTAGTTTGTTTGATTGTGTTGTTTTTAGCTTTAGTTTTGTAATTGGTATATTTTTAGGATCTGTTTACGTTATTAGCCTTTCATCCATGTACTGACCAACCCCACTTTTATTTTTATCCTTAACATTAACTTAAAATAATGAGATTTTAAGTTAATATCTTAATACGTTAATGACACATAAGTATGTTGGTTTTATTTTATTTGTATTATTACCTGTGTGTGTCTATGTGTGTGTCTGTCTGTGTGTGTGTGTGTGTGTGTCTGTGTGTGTGTGTGTGTGTGTGTGTGTGTGTGTGTGTGTGTCTGTGTGTCTGTGTGTGTGTGTGTGTGTGTGTGTGTGTGTGTGTGTGTGTGTGTGTGTGTGTGTGTGTGTGTGTGTGTGTGTGTGTGTGTGTGTGTCTGTGTGTCTGTGTGTGTGTGTGTGTGTCTGTGTGTGTGTCTGTGTGTGTGTGTGTGTGTGTGTGTGTGTGTCTGTGTGTGTCTGTGTGTGTGTGTCTGTGTCTGTGTGTCTGTGTGTGTGTGTGTCTGTGTGTGTGTGTGTGTGTGTGTGTCTGTGTGTGTGTGTGTGTGTGTGTGTGTGTGTGTGTGTGTGTGTGTGTGTGTGTGTGTGTCTGTGTGTGTGTCTGTGTGTGTGTGTGTCTGTGTGTGTGTGTGTGTGTGTGTGTGTGTGTGTGTGTGTGTGTGTGTGTGTGTGTGTGTGTGTGTGTGTGTGTCTGTGTGTGTGTGTGTGTGTGTGTGTGTGTGTGTGTGTGTGTGTGTGTGTGTGTGTGTGTGTGTGTGTGTGTGTGTGTGTGTGTGTGTGTGTGTGTGTGTGTGTGTGTGTGTGTGTGTGTGTGTCTGTGTGTGTGTGTGTGTGTGTGTGTGTGTGTGTGTCTGTGTGTGTCTGTGTGTGTGTGTGTGTGTGTGTGTGTGTCTGTGTGTGTGTGTGTGTGTGTGTGTGTGTGTGTGTGTGTGTGTGTGTGTGTGTGTGTGTGTGTGTGTGTGTGTGTGTGTGTGTGTGTGTGTGTGTGTGTCTGTGTGTCTGTCTGTGTGTGTGTGTGTGTGTGTGTGTGTGTGTGTTGATTTAAGTTTACATTTTTATCTATATGTTCTAATTATTCTCTTTTAATCATCTCCTGAACCCCAGTTTGGGAAACCCTGCTACAAAACCTTTACATTATTTTATTACTAATGACTTTATATTTTTATAACTTTCCGCGTTCCTATTTTTATTGTTAACATTTATATAAAATACCCCTTTTTAGCTCATATTTTTAAACAACATATCGATGTATCATTCGTAATTTAATATTATTTATTTTGCTTTATTTCCGCGCTTTTGTCATTTTATTTATTATTAGCTTTCGATTCACAAATAAACAATTATTAGCTTTTCCGTCATTTTTTCTTTTTAATTTTTATTACATTTTTAGCTTTTTTTCATCAACTTTAAAAAAATGACGACTCTAAACCAAATACGAATTTATATCTATAGATCTGTTCGTCTGTAATGACCCTAAACCTTCAAAACAAACTTCTCAAGCAAGCTTTCGTCTTTCTTATACTCTATATGTTATATAGCTATTAAAATACATAAAACTGGAAAGTTTCGGCATTTGAAAGCGTTTGTGTTTGAATAATCTCCATTGATTGTTATATGCATTTCTATTGGCTGATCTACGCATTCGCTCAGGCTCTTTATCGAGCTCGTTCTGGGCCTTTATTCGTTATCTCAGATCTCATTTCTTTACTCGCTGTTTATTGGTACTCCAGGAAATTGTATCTGTTTTGTCATCATGCGGCCGCCTCCAGGCACGCGGGTGTTCGGTTTGCTCTTTCGGGTCCCCTCGGACGGCTTTCATTACCTTGGAGTTGGCCTAAAATTGTGAAAGCGGCGTTATTAAACATCCCGGAGGCTTGCTGGATGAGATTTCTCCTGCTGCTGTTTGTCACAGAGCCGCTGCTTCCTGCTTCAGAGGCCCCCTGCGGCGTTAAACACCCAGCTTAATTCATATTAGATTGCTTTCGGGGGTAACAAAATATATCTTTCGCTAAATAAACACATGTTGACTACTCTAGTAAAGAGCTTAGCCGAGCGCTCAAGGTGGGAGCGATCACAAGAGGAGCTTTTTTATGGTAGGCTGTATATACTTGGTGTATAAATATTGGGCAGTATTTTAAAAACCGGGTCCTGTTCAGTTCATGAATGTTGATTTTGAGCTCTACTGGAGATTTTACTGAATCGCATATTCACGGAAATAAACGCATCGGATAATAAAGTGTTCTTCGGGGACTACCAGAGGTTTTTGGTATCTGCTTTAAGTCAGATGTTAATATTTTTTGACAATTTATTCATTTTTAATATTAAGCGAGTGGTGGTTTTTATTTTTAATTATTATATATATATATATATATATATATATATATATATATATATATATATATATATATATATATATATATATTTATTTTACATTTATTTTAAATATTTACATGAAGTGTATCTCTGAGATTTTAAGTTAGCATTTTTAAATGATTTAATCTGTATTTTTAAGATTTGTTTATTTTTATTATTTATATAACATTTATATGAGAGATTTTAGGTTAATATTTTTAATAATTTCCCATTTCTGATACATTTTTTTCATTTATTTATTTTAAATGATGTATATTAAATATTTACTAAATATTTAAGTACCCTTATGAAGTTAAAATTACTTATTTAATCATCTCTTTTTTAATCATCTCTATTATTAAGTGTGATTGATTATTTGTTTATTTTTATGTTATTTTATTGTGGTAATATTAATTTCTTAGCATTTGTATTCATTTTGGTTCTGCTTAAATTCTTAAAATCAAACTGAAATTTCAAATCTGCCATTTCCTGTTTAATTTTAATCAAATTCAGCAATCGAGTTGGAATTTAAAAATCATTTCTAGTTAGACGTTTTAATTGATTATAGCTTTCATGTTTATTTTTATTTTTATTAATTTAGTTTTTTATGTTCATTTATTTCATTTTATTGTGGCAACATTCATTTCCTTGCATTTTTATTCATTTTAGTTCTACTTAAATTCTTAAACTCAAGCTTAAATTTTCATCTAATTCAACAATCGAGTTGCAGTTCATTTCTAGTTAGATGTTTTAATTGATCATAGCTTTCATGTGTATTTTTATTAATTTTAAGGTTTTTTATGTTAATTTATTTTATTGTGGTAACATTAATTTCCTTGCATTTCTATTCATTTTAATTCTACTTAAATTTCACATTTTAATCAAATTCAGCAATCGAGTTGGAATTGAAAAATCATTTCTACTTAGACGTTTTAATTGATCATAGCTTTCATGTTTATTTGTATTGTATGTTTTTTATGTTCATTTATTTAATTTTATTGTGGTAACATTAATTTCCTTGCATTTCTATTCATTTTAATTCTACTTAAATTCTGAAATTCAAGCTTAAATTTCAAATTTTAATCAAATTCAGCAATCGAGTTGGAATTCAAAAATCATTTCTAGTTAGTCGTTTTAATTGATCATAGCTTTCATGTTTATTTTTATTAATTTTAAGTTTTTTTATGTTCATTTATTTTATTGTGGTAACATTAATTTCCTTGCATTTCTATTCAATTTAATTCTACTTAAATTCTTAAATTCAAGCTGAAATTTCAAATTTTAATCCAATTCAGCAATCGAGTTGGAATTGAAAGATCACTTCTAGTTTTAATTGATCGCAGCTTTCACTTCTTAGTTGTGAAAGTGTCTGAAGTGTCTTGAGCTCAACATCAGTCCGTGTGAATCCGGATCCCGGTGACTGATCCTCTGATCCTCCGCCAGCTCGGCGTCTCTCTAGTGTTCATGTTTTGTGTCCCGGGGCTGAAGTTCTTGCCGTCAGACACTGCGCTTCTGTCCGAGAGCGATCCCGGGTGTTCTGATCCTCCGAGAGCTGAGATTGGAGGAGAGTTTTGGTCAGGGCTGAAGTTTAACAACAGACACCCGAGTCCTGTGAAAGAGCTATTCATTAACCGTGATGTTTACAGTCAGCCGAGTTTAACAACACCCCGAGTCCTGTGAAAGAGCTATTCATTAACCGTGATGTTTACAGTCTGTCCGTTCAGCTCAACCTGCTTCGGCCCTGCTTTAATGAACTAATGACCCTTTCTTCTCATTTAAGGCAATCACACTTAATGAATAAATCACTCCAAAGTCAAACTTTTGTAATTATTAGTGCTGGGAAATTATTATTTGCTATGAATTGCATATATATATATATATATATATATATATATACTATGTGTGTGTATGTATATTTAACAATAATATGTTAGAGTTAATATATTAAATATATTTATTAGTGATGTCAACAATTTATTAGTGATTATATATATATATATATATATATATATATATATATATATATATATATATATATATATATATATATATATACATACAAATGCATGAATAATGTATTTATGTATTAATAATTTAATTTAATAATTACAATTTATGTATAATTTATTACAAATGTATTTATTAGTGATGTCAAATGGTGATTAATAAAATAATTTAATATAATAATAATTAATCATTACATTTTTTGTTTGCATTACATATTAATATGTACTGTTTATTTATTATGTATATATAAATACACACACATACAATATATTTTCGAAAATATTTACATTTATACCTTTATATATTTATATTCTTTATATCATACATAGATATATTTAATATAAAAACACAGTGAATCGCATCCAAGGTTTTTTTTTCATTCATTCATGCATATACACATATTACACATTTTGAAAATATTTACATGCATATACATTTATATATTTATATTATGACATTTAATATTATATATAAATATATTAAAAATAAACAGCATATTTTTCTTAGGCATATGCATGCATAAAAAAAAACAATAAATACACCCAGTGCACATACACGCATAATGTAAGCAAAACCTTTTTTTTGGACGTGACTGATTGTTTGACAGCACTAGTAATTATTTACTTGTCCTCGTATCATTGCATGAAAAAGAGCTGCTTTTAGATCGTCATGGCAACGGTGCGCTCAAAAAAGCTAAAGATTTTGCTAAACATTGTCAAAACGGTCGAAAAAGACCGTACTATCCCTTCCAGGCCACTAGTGGGCGATAACATTTTCACAAATTGACATTTTGCCATTTTTTGCCGTTTTCAGATCAAATGCATGAAAGGTTTTCAGGTTTTAATTGAGGATGGCGTCGCATCGTGTGTCTAAAGTTGTGTAGCATTGCTTTGCATTTTCAGTTTCCTTCTGACGACATGTTCAACGAGACTCTTTAAAAACCTTTCCTGAGCCTTATTTGAGGCGCTTTGGAAAAAGCGTGAAAACCGAGTGTTTGAGTGATATAATATGAGACGTGAGCGTGATTAGTTAGAGACGGTGTGTTAGACAAATCAAAAAGTGAGGGAGACCGTTGTTTCAGCTCTTCTTTCTTTAAAGACAAACACGTAGACAGTGTTTCTTTTAAGCTTGTCTCGTTTTTTTCTCTCTATTGTAGTTCAAAAGCTTTAGTTTTGGGACTTTTGCATTAAATGCATATGCTGTGAAATACAATAACTACTATTAAAAACCTGGACTAGTTCATATGTTCAAAATCAGACAAGAGAAATTATTCCTTGGTGTAGAAATACAGACAAGCTTCACTTGTTTAAAACGATCAGACGATCAGTCATAATAGAATTAAAGTAACAATTAATTGCATCCAAAATAAATGTATTTGTTTACATAACATACTATATATATATATATATATATATATATATATATATATATTAGTATATATATATATATAAGTGTATATATATATATATAACTGTATATATAAAGTATATATATATATATAAGTATATATATATATATTAAGTATATATATATATATATATATATATATATATATATTAATATATATATATATATATATATTAAGTATATATATATATATATATATAATATATATATTATATATATATAAATACAAACACATGCATCTATAGGTTTAAGAAAAGAAATATGTATTTTTGTATATAATATAAAAATATATATAATTTTATATATAAAATATAAAAATATTTATAATTTATATATAATAAAGAAATAGATGGATTCAGTCATAAACTAATTTTATTTAAATATTTAAAATGGAGGATAAAAATGTGAATTTTAAACAAAACAATTCCATTCAAAATGCTTTCATTGGAGGTTAAATTAAGTAAATTAAATTAAATTAGAAATTTCCACGTTTATTTTTTGTTGCACTTGCGATATAAAAACTTTTTTAAAAAAAAAAAGGGGAAAATGTTAAATCAAGGAGCTGGCTGATGGCGATAAACAAAACGCGCGAAAAAAAATCTTTAAAAAAAATTGCGTAAGACCGGAAGTCTGGAAGCGAGGCTGGAATTCAGATATTTACCAAAAATTGAATAAAATAATAAAAGTAAATAATAGTTTTGCGGTATTATGCTGACGTTCCATATATAATTCTGATGGCTTACGAAACCGTTGACTTAGAAATGAAGTCGTGTTTTTTTTACTTGGGCTGGTGTGAATACGACGGCCACAGGAAATGATGTCATCGCTCGAGCTGAAGCTGATGAGTCACTGGCGGCCATTGCAGCGACTTCCTGCTGGAAAGAAAGGGAGGAAAAACCGTGTGAAGAGCATTAATGAAATAATTATGAAGCTCATTATCGCTTTCACAAAGATTTGGCTTCACACCTCGGTTCGCTCTCACCTCCTCAGCTGATCTCAGAAACGAGTTTAACGCCGCCGCTGGAGCTGAACTCATTATCCTGTTTTTAGACGCATTTGTGAAGCTTGTGACAAAAGAATGAGAAATAGGGAATAAAATAGACTTCTGAGTTCATTAAAGATTTTTCATATATATGTATGTATTTTATATATATATTTTTATTTTGAACCTATTTATTTAAATTTTTTAATTAAATCATTTACAAATATTTACGTCCTTCATAAAATAAATAAAACATAAAATGATTGGGTATGTATTTATATATATATATATATATATATATATATATATATATATATATATATATATATATATATATATATATATTATTTTTTTTATTGTAATTGTAAAAATGATAAGGATGTAACAAAAATTTTATTTATTATTAAACTATTAATTTACATTTTTTTATTAAATCATTTACAAATTTAGTTTTCTTCATAATTTGAATTTGTAAAATAAATAAAACATATATGAATGTATAAATATATATATATGAATTATTATAATTGTAAAAATATTAAGGATGTAAACTAAATTGTAATTATTAAATTAAATTATTAAACTATTAATTCACAATTTTAAATGACTAACACTAAAACATTTAACATTAGCTTTTTATACTATTTACTGTAACTTTTCATAGTTGTAATTGGAATATTAAAATGCAACATTTTGTATTTAATTTTTAAATTTTAATGTCACTTTTAAAAATACTGCGTAAATATATTTAATCAAACATTTTTATTTGAACATTACAATGTAATGTTCAGTTATTCACTATAAATTCATGTAATTATGTAATTCATAAAAAATATATATATATATATATATATATATATATATATATATATATATATATATATATATATATATATATATATATAAGCACCCATTACATTTTGGTTTAAAGTGACCCACAAAACTATTCTATCCTTTTTAGTTTCTTCCACCATATCCCAAATCATATAAATATGACCCTTTTCCCTTTGACATTTTTAAAAAATATATTTCACTCTTTAGTGATTTTTATATTTTACTAAATAGAAACTTTATTATTTTCAACTTCATTAGCTTCGTGAATTAGACTGAATTAGAATTAGACTGAGACTAAGATCTATAGGTGAATTAAATCTATAGGTTAAAGGCGTTTTAAAAACTAGCGAAAAAAACAAATGAA